>NC_089581.1:11614629-11909728 GCF_019320115.1 Miscanthus floridulus | reverse complement strand
CAATTACTGCTAATTCTTTCTGAGAAAAATTAAAAAGTTTCAAAAGCCAACATCTGTTATTTGGATTTCAACAAGCAAAACATCAGAACAATAATCTATATATAGTACACCGGGCTCCACAACTCAGCTTTCCTCTGTCTAGATATACATACATCTCGTGTTGATCCTTTTTGGGTTGTAATATATATCACACATGTGCCTGATCAAAACTTCACATCTTACATGATAATATAAGAAAGTGCTGTATTTGGTCAAGGGAATTGCAGAACAATTTTGTAATGGAAGGCATCAGGATAACTTTCATAAGATAGGTGCGAGTGCCTTCCCACTCGGTGCCGGACGTGGAACAGGATCTGGCAGGCGGCCACCGATCCAGGCATCCAGCTTGGTGCGAGTGCCAGATGCGGACCAGGAAGGCGGCCACCGATCCAGCTCCAGCCCAGTCCCAGACGCGGCACAGTTTCAAGCGGGCGATCACCGTTCAGGCGACTACCATGTCAAGACGCAGAAGGGTGTGGCGGACTCCAGCCCGATGCCGAACGCGGTACAGTTTCAGGCTGGAGAGCATCATTCAGGCGACTCGTGTCGTGTTCTTCACATCAAGGTTCTCCTGTTAGTTTTTTATTTCTAATCTGCAGGTCGATCTTAGTTTGTAGGAGGATTTTCGTTGAACCACAGCGTGTACGGATCTTCCAACAACGTCTTCATTTCAGTTTCAGTTCGGCGAGGAGCTACAGTTTGGCTTGTCTGCCGAGAATTCTCCAAATTTCATCAAAGGAAGTCATCATGCATCTCTTGTTTACCCATCGCTTGGCCTTTCATCTGCAGTGTCAGATGGTGTACAGTTAACATCGTTTGAAGACACTGGTGGTGCAAGTCCGGCTGTTGAGACCGATCAACAGTTTGAGATTGAGCATCAGCAGTCCTCACCTTTTGTTTCTATGCCGAACGAAAATGTTTAGAGGAAAAGGCGTCTCGCTCTAGCTTTTAGGCCTTCTGATGATACTGCAAGTTTGGCACCTGAAAGGGCCAACTTGTGTCAAGGGTCTTGTAATAGACCGACAGAGGCCATCTTCTCAGGATCCACTTCGATGAGTGCTAATCAGGTCTCGTCTTCACCGATCAGTACAGGGAAAATTTCCTCAACCTCATTGAATGTTTATTGTGTTCTCCAATGTCTGAAAACCACTGCAAGTTGTTAGTGCTGTGATGCTTTGTTCTCCTAATTTGCGCTTGTAGCGCCTGGGATAGGTAGGGTTGAAACTTGGGTGGCTATATTTATTTAGTGCAGGCTTTTTACTGTGGTGAATTCAATATGTGCACGGTTGAATAACTCCCCACTAATTTCAGTCTGCTCTCCGCCTGGCCACATAAAACAGGCATTATTCTGGTGTTGCGGGTATTTTCTGTGTGTTTAATCTATGCCTATGTAAGGTTTTCAGGCCTGGTTTCCCTTATAAACTAGGTCAATTCTATTAATTGAAAGACAGAGCTCCTGTCATTACTTAAAAAAAAACAGGCATTCTTATTTCTCACCAATATCTCACCTACACGGAGTACCATCTTTCCCGTAGTCTGCATCCTTATATATGTTGGAGCACAAACATGAGGTTGAATCATTCTCTTCTTTTCTTCCCTTGAACTTTTCTTACACTGCTAGGCTCAAGATTGGCAGTTCTGCAAGATTGGCAATGAGGTACTCCTATTAACAATGGTTAAAAAGGAAATGTTATAGGTTGAGAATGGAGGGCATTGGGAGAACCAACCCTGTTGGGCATTGGGAAAACCAAACCCCATAGCCTGTAGGTAGGAGCACTACGTCCAGAGGTAGAGTCGCTGTTCTGGCTCACTGCGATTCACACCCGCCGTCAGCTGTTCAGCGACACAGAGGAGAAAGGTTGGTGCACACGAATTTTGGACAACAATCAGTGGCAGACAAGGCATGCCCGGGGCTCTCTTGACTGTAATTCTCTGAAAATGTAATTCTCTGAAAATGCTAGTTCGTCTGTCTCCCTTCCCTTTTTTCCCCACATCAGAATCTGCCCTGGTTCACGATGCCAATCCTGTACGAGATAAAACCGATGGTGTAAGCTACATCAGGCTATGTGTAATGTGGTACAAGAAGGCACAATTCTATGTCATTTTTACTGATTATGTTCTCTGGTGATGAAAAATGATCAGAAGTTACATGCACGCACGGAAACATTTTTTATGTCAGTTTTTGCAAGAAGACTACGCGCCATTTGAACAGTTATGTGGATGTACATCATTGTTTTTTTTTATAATGATGTAAATAATTGTTGATTCCTGTGATGTATGACTACAAGCAACTGCACTGATTTTTTATTGTCATTTTGCTCGCTCAATTTGGTCTATCATAAAGAGGGCCTCACGGATGTATGTTTCAACCTCACAGCATATCATACATGTTAGCATTTAGTTATGGGGAATGAAAAAAGACCTCAAACTGCTAGTCCTGTTAGCATTAGTTGTCACACCACCTTAGATTTCAACCGGTGCCTTCACTACAATTGCAACGATTTCTGTTTTTGTCCATAGATTAGATACCCTGCTTCACTATTTTTTCCCTTCTGGCCTGTAGTTTACTCTCGTATCGGCTTGAGTCGGCAACACACTTTGTAGTCTTGCACAATAAGAGCGATGGAAACGAAAGAAGCGAAGAGGACCAACACGTTTAGCAGGAGCACAACGGTGCATAATCAGCAATAGATACATAGTCGAGTTGCAAAAGGGAACGACAATGACAATGATCTGTTATTCTTGTGTTGAGCACGAAAAATCATATTAAAATCCCTAACAATTATGATGAAGTTTAGCCTTAATAGGATTCTGTGACTGATTGGCTCCGTAACCTCTCTGTTTTATTTCCTTCCTCGTGCTTTTGAAATAACAACCATCAAGGAGCATCCATGAACCCATGATCCAGCCACCTTTATTGCTCTCTGCAAGTTCAATCCTTTTCGTTAAGAAAGATGTGTTGTAGTGAGAATTCATGAAAATTGGTGGAGGTGCAGTAAATGGGCCCAGGAACACAAAAAACAAGATGTACATTCAGATCACAGTTACAACTCATTTTATTCATAAAATACTTTCAGCCATCCAGAAATTAACTCATGCATTCAGCAATGTTGTGAGTAATTTTCATATTAAGATCAAACCACATTTTGGAGTACCAAATACTCCGAGACACAAGTTCCCATGTACACCGAAAGATATTTATTTTAGGAGTTTGTTTGAGATCAATTACTGCTAAATGTTTCTGAGAAAGATTAAAAAAAATAAAAAGCCACCATTTGTTATTTGGATTTTGACAAGCAAAACATCAGAACAGTAAGTTCTTACAATTTATTTTTCTATATAACACAACAGACATGTAAATGAAATGAACTTTGGAAAAATTAACAACTAAATATGAGCAACACTGGGCTCCATTATTTATCATGTGTTCTTCGGAGTGACACAGGTCATCAACAAACACTGACTCCCACTCCCAACATACCTCTACAAAATGAACTGACCTGGACAAAACAATCTATATATAGTACACCGGTCTCCACAACTTCCTACAGACCGTAGTGCCTTGGTACTCTTCTTATTTTATAGTGTATCATTTAATAATGTACTCAGCTTTCCTTTGTCTATATATACATACATCTCGTCTTGCTCCTTTTTGGGTTGTAATATATGCCACAGTGCCACATATGCGCCAAACCAAAACTACACATCTTACATGATAAGGAAATGATGTGCTCAAGGGATATGCAAAACAATTTTGTAATGGAAGGCATCAGGATAACTTTCGTGAGATAGGTAATCTATGTATGCACCATGCAGTGACTAAATTCACACTACTTAGTGTGAACTTACAAAATCAGGTGGAGCCAACGACAATGGGGCTGAAGTGCAAAAGAAAAAAAGATTGTATGAGAAAAATTGATATGCAAAAATTGGAGTTGCATAGAAAAGCAAATGGGAGACACAATAGTATAGCACCAGTCTTCACGTGCTGCCACCGATTTGCATATGGGTCTAAACCCTAATTAGCATCTACATTTTGCAGGATCAGCATCATGGTTGCAGAACAACGGAGGGATGGACTTACTCTTTGAAGCCATGGTAAGGATCCTGTTCAGAACAGGGAATTCTAAGATGGTCTTGATCGGATAATGGCTCTCAAGGTGTGTCTGCGCTTCGTTTTGGTGAACACGGAAGCTGAAAAGCACTACCTGACGCTATGCATCAGATATGTCCAAGGACGACCCCAAGGCATTCTCAGCTTCCAGGTTCGTCATTAACATTTGAAGCCTACAAAACCTTCCAACCCATTAAGATCTTGTTGTCGGCAGCAGATTCCATAGTGGAAGGCTGTCCTTCTTAGCCAACGCACACAGCAAACAGTGGCAATGAAAGATATAAAATCTATGGTCATATTCGTTCTTACCACACGATCATCTTATATGTTTCTCATTGTGTCTAAACAAGCGTTCTAGTGTCCAAACTCTGGAGTCTTTGCCTTTTTCATCTATCATCTATGTACAACATAAACATTCCATCCCTCCCCACATGTGGACACGATCATAGTGTCATGGACGTGGAGAACTCGAAAAGGAGACGGTCCGTTGCTTCATCAGCCGTAGAACAGATTTCACATTTGGTGCTGTCGACACTCGACAATGGTTTTCTTCACCAAGTTTGCTATGCACTGTGGTGCACGATTTTTCGCAACCACATGTCACTGCACACATAGCTGAAAGGCAGTTTCCTCCCTGGCAAAAACTTAAGCAGATCGTTTTATGAAGATTTATGTCACAACCAACAGGCAACAGGTATATTGTATTTTTGATCAGATCGACAGCCCAGTGCATGACTCTCTGTATGCTTAACCACGGCGTTAGGCGGTGTTTGGTTCCCACCTCCTAAAGTTTAGTTCGCGTCACATCGGATGTTTGACATTAATTTGAAGTATTAAACATATACTAATTACAAAATTAATTGCACAGATTGAGACGAATCTATTAAGCCAATTAGTTCATGATTTGACAACGTGGTGCTACAGTAGACATGTGCTAATGGTGGATTAATTAGGCTTAATAGATTCGTCTCATGAATTAGTCATGACTTCTGTAATTAGTTTTATTATTAATATATGAACACTCAATGTGACATCTAACGTGACACCTCATAAACTTTAGTCCTTAGAGCAATGTGACGCACCCAGCACAGAATCAGGTGCATAATAAGTCATGGAATGTAACTCATTCGCGCATTAACTAGTAGTGCTCATAATTTTTCACGTAAAGCAGGGGAGTCACATGTTGTCCTTGCTTAATTCATTTGCTACTATTGCATCCCTGACTCTAGTCTAGACCTCTCCCCGTAGTTAACATAGAAACAGTTTCTCTGACCGCTATCAATGTGAATGATCCATCATGACTCAGTTACTCCTTTACTTGTTAGTAGCTCTTTTTTTTTAGCAGTTACTTGTTACTTTGCTAGCAGCTCGATAAGCTGGATTGGTGACGACTCTGTATCTATATATGCATGATCTCTTCTTGCTCCTTCTGATGTTCTATATTACACGTACGTACGGTAGTGCAGGCATGCGAGTGAGAGATGGGGAAAAGGATCAAGAAGAGATCAGCAGGGATTAATATCAGTGCAAGGGGGTGCTCATGTTCTGACACAGATGAAAAAGGCAAAGACACCAGGCATCTGGCAGACTGCTACTACTTGTCCTTGCGCAGCAGCCGGCGACTCCATAGGGTGCATCTACCGTGCACACCATTTGCATTCTTGGGAGTTGGGAGGGAAGGCCCCAAGGATTCGATGATGATATCGTTGTGGACTTGTGTTGCTTCCAAATGTTGCAGCAATAGGGGAGAATAAAACAGAAGTGTTATGCTAGGATCTTCCCTGGACAGGGATCGACGCAAGGGACACAACAGAGAAGCTGTTGAGTCGTCAATGCCAAAGAAGTTCAGAACGCGGCATGTTGTCTTGGTCAGCCAAAAAGCATAAAAAGCACATGAAATATGAATCAACCAAAAAGACCTCAAATATCTCAACTCAAGCTTCAAAAAAAAAATCTCAACTCTTTATGTCAATCATTCGTCAAACCTGTAAACAGGCGCCGAACGCGGCATGTTGTCTTGGTCAGCTACGGGGCAGGATGCTCTTAATCCTTCTCGTCAGTAAGTGTCACACATTGCAGGATCTCTTGAAGCTTGGTGTGTTCGTCCTGCGCTGCATGGCTTAGTTGTTTGGTTGTTTTATTGAACATTTATGTCACAACCAATAGCTACATTGTATTTTTCATCAAATTGAGAACCCAGCGCATTACCAGTCACCTCTATCTCTGTGAGCTTTGCCAACCACAACATTAGTTGGTTAGCAATGCGACATGACGCGCCCAGCACGGAGCCGATCAGGCGCGTGCGACAGCGACCTGAAGGGGGCACGGGCACGTGTACGGCTGACGCGCTAGGCAGGGCAGCCTGAGTCATGGAGTGGAACTCAACTCATTCATTCTCCCATTAAGTACCTCTCACTATTTTTCTTGTAAATTAGGGGATTCATGTCGTCCTTGCTTAATTTATTTGCTACTATTGCATTTCGTCCGTGACTCTAGCCCTCCACATACCCATAGTTAACACGGAACCAATTTTTTTGATGTAACATGCCTACATATATCAGTGTGAGAAATTCGTCGTGACTCAATGCTAGAACATTTGAATTCTCTGCTACTCCCTCTGTATTGGTATTTCAAATCGTTTTGAACAGCAACATGTTCTCCAAAGCATAACTTTGACTTTTTATTTTTATAAAAATATTTATTAGAAAAGTGATATATGTATATTTTTATGAAAGTACTTTTCAAGACAAATCTATTTATATGAGTTTCACATTTTCAAACTCAATAACTTAAAAGTTATTAATGATTTATATTCTTAATATTTGACCTAAACCTTATCCAAAATGACTTGAATTGAGGGAGTACTTGGTCATGAATGAAAAGGAGAGACGGGGAAAAGGAGAGGCCGGGCCAGAAATATGTTTTTTTTTTGTTATTGATGCAGACCTAATAAGTATAAAATTTATCAAAATTTGGTTAAATTTTAAAAATTCTCAGTAAAAATTATAATGACTTTGGGGGTGGGCTGGGGGTTTTATTTAGGCCCTCGTTGGCCCCCTCCCACAGCCCCGTGGAAAATGATCCACTACTACCATCAGTATTTGTAGGGGCGGTTTCCCCAGCCGCTCCTAAGCTGTCGTGTCTACAAATAATTGATTTGTAGGGGCGGTTCTCAAGCTGCCCCTATAAATTAATTTGTAGAGACAGCTTATGTCACCGGCCGTCTCTACAATTGTATTTGTAGGAGCGGTTGATAACACCAGCCGTCTCTACAAAAATAATTTGTAGGAGCGGTTGTAACATCAGCCGCTTCAATAATTCCCATTTGTAGGAGCGGTTCACTCTAGAACCACCCCTATGGTACATTTTCGTATCAAAAAGATTGAAATTTGAAAATTCAAATCTGACCAGAACATATATACATATATGTATATAATATATAATTCATAAGGACATTATATCAACAACTAATTGACAAGAAGATATATATATTACAAACCGATTCATTACAAACATATAATAATTTAAATTTGTTCATTACAAATCATAATGATTTAGATCAGTTCATTATTACAATGAACGATAATTTAATTTCGTAGAACTTCCCAACGTCGTACCACGTACTCGGAGAAGTGCCGATCATTCATTTTATATGCCAAAATATCAGTGATGTAGCGCAATGTATTTACTAGTGCACTCTCCCTTGCTTCACAAGACTGTTCACAAGGTCTACTGACAACGTTCAACATTGGTCGAGAACCTTCCCTCCTAGTCACAAGAATTTTTTTCCTAGATTTTCTCTGAAGTGAGAACAGGGCCATCATATTCCCATTTATAACGATCCAAGTGATACATGGCCTGGTTTAAAATAGCTTTAAAGCTACAACTTACGTATGTTACGTCATTCTCCTGAACCTGCAAGTGTTGAAAAAAATGTGGTTATCAGAACCATACATATATATAGACATAACAATTAATCTGGATATAAGTTATGAGGCTGACCACATCATTCATATTATCCTCAGCAAGCTGTGCACAAAACAGTCCAATATCTTGGTGGAGGCCCACATTCAAAGCAGCAATCCTCATGGAGGAGTATGCAGGAATATTGTACCTAATATTTTGAAGCACCCTTAAACATGCTTGCACAACATATTTTTGCGCACTAATATCATGAGGTTAACCGCTGCTCGTCCTATCGATGTATAAAACCATACCTTGGTGGTTACCCGTCTTAGCGAGAATAGAAAAACCAATTTGACATTTCTTGAGTCCATCATCTATAGGGAATGTACCAACATTGAGGAAATCAACCCCGAAATTTGAGAGTGTCTCTCTGAACCATGGTATAAGACGAATTGTCTATATTTAAGAATTATATATATCTGAACAAAATATCTATAGAGGTGGAGGGAAGCATCACTAATTTTTCAGAATATGGCTTTGTGTTGGTGCTTGTTCCTACTCAGATGATGCTAAGTAATGACTATGGGTTTTTTGTGATGATGTTCTTGGAGCGCTATGATTCTGACACACGAAGAGTGCACTACAAGACGGTAATCTCTTAACACTGTCTTGTACATCTAATTAACTTCTAATTCGTTATTTTAGGATCCATGTTTAATATTATGTTTTATGTATTTCTCTGAAAAATGCAGGAAAACAGTGATATTTTAAGGGCAAAGGTTCTGCATTATTTGATGTTTCACAAGATCAATCAAGCGAAAAGGCCATTCCCTGAAGTGATCGAGCAGCTACGCATCGGTGCTGAAGATGAAACACAGTAGATAATACTTTCTTGGAGGACAATGAGATCTTGTGATTAATTGTAGCATGAAGATGTACTCAAGCACCTTACTTATCCTTCTCGGTTATCCTTGGGTGCTTATCCTATGAAGTTATCCTTCAGATATATCCTTCTTTTTCAACCTACTTATCCTTCTTGGTTATCGTTGTAATTTATCCTTCTTCGTTATCGTTGTAATTTATCCTTCTTGGTTATCGTTGTAATTTATCCTTCTTGTCCTTGCCTGCATACTTATCCTTCTTGCTTAGCCTATGAATTTATCCTTCTCTCGTTTATCCTTCTTTGTCGACCAAATTATCCTTCTTGGTTATCGTTGTAATTTATTCTTCTTTTCTAGAGTCATCCTAATTATACTTTGGTTTATCCTTGCCTAGAGTTATCCTTCTTACGGGGGAGGGGGAGAAACTAGAGAAAAAAAAGTGGGCAAAAGGTCTAGGGGTGGGATTCGAACCCCATAACCACTAAGATAAGAAGATGTTGGTGTCTTAGTATGGATCGTGCTCTAGTTGAACCGTATTCAACCGGTGGTCTGACGTATTTAATCGAGACCTTTATCCTTCTTACTTCCTTTATCCTTGTTAGTTTATCCTTTCATGGAGTTATCCTTCCGATATCCCAAGTAATTATCCTTCTCACGATATTCATGGAATTATCCTTGTTAGTTTATCCTTTCCTGGAGTTATCCTTGTACGTTTATCCTTCTTAGTTATGCGAAAGAAAGAAATGAGGACCAGGGATTATAAATTTGCCGACATTGGAGTCAATGTAAGGATAAACCATGAAGGATAATTGGGTTAGCAAAAGAAGGATAAACCAGAGTAATCAAATAAGGATAACCCAGAAGGATAATTTAGGTGACAAAGAAGGATAAACGAGAGCAAACGGCGTACAAGGATAACCCAGAAGGATAATTAGCTGGGCAAAGAAGGATAAACTAGAATAAACATATAAGGATAACCAAGAAGGATAATCGAGACTAAAGACATATGGATAATCTAAAAGGATAAATAGGTTGATAAAAAGACATACGGATAACTCTGGTTTATCCTTCTTTTTACCAACCTAATTATCCTTCATGAATTGTAGGGAGGTGCCGGGGCTAAAAATTAGTCCTCTTCTCTTATTTTTCCTCCGTGCATGGGCTCCCTCTCGGCGTCTCCATCACCCATCTCACAAGGTGAGCTCGAGCAGCTGACCGCCATGGTGGAGCTGGACCTCTCACCCCCCTGCGCCGGTGGATCTTCTAGAGCTTTTAAATACAAAGACTTAGCGGCTCAAGGGAACGTGTGGTTAAGAGGTGGCCGGCCTGGCTCATGGAGTCACCGTCTTCCTCTCCCTTTCGGCTAGGTTGGCTTCCACGGTAAGCTCACAACTAATGACTAGCGAAACATCGACTAATCTACTCATCGTGGTCGCTGTCCATCTCCAACACGTTGCCATCCTCATCCTCATTCTCATCTTCCTCCATCTCTGGATGTTCTGCAGCCTCCATGTCATCATCAGCCACTATGACACCAGGCTCCATCTCAGCTACGCTAGGATGAACGAAAGGGTGGAGCTGATTGTGTAGTTGATGCACCTCCTCATGCAAGTTGTCATTGTACTCTTCGGCATTGGCCAACTGCTGCTCAAGCTCAACCTGTCAAGCTCTCAGAACGTCTTCCTCGGACCAGGCTTCATTCCTCTGGTGGAGAACATGGATCAGCATGTGCTCACTGTTCCTGTTGGCTATAGTCATCCTCTGAATCTCCTGCCTAGCCACCTCATCCCTATGGATGGTCTGATCCCTCTGCTCAGTCGCCTGTGCCAGCTCTGTCTGTAGCCTCTCCATCTCACTATCATGGTCATGCTGTAGCTGACGGCGGTCATCACGAGCCTGGCTAAGTGCACTAGACATGCATCTAAGGCTACGCTCCAATCCATCATAGGTCTTCATCACTACAAACATGGTACTCGTCGCCATGTTGTCACTGTTCTGGCACTCACCCGAACCTCTCTCTAGAGCTCTTCCCTCGGCCTGATCCCACACAGCAGTAGCAGGATCACCCCTCGAAAAGACTCCAGCAACTGCTGTAGCTAACTCCTGTGGAAACCTATCCATGATGTCCCTCGGTATAGCAAAAGCAGCTCTGCTAGCGGCTTCCTCAGGAGTCCTACCCCGAGACTCATAGAACCAACCTCCCCAGTTGGGGTCATCTCCTCTGGCGAGAACAACGGCCTCCACTGAGATCAACGTCTCATCACCCAATTGCTCATGGTTCCAATAGTAGCGAGGTTCCTTTCCTTCAGGGTACCCCATAGAATTCAGCACCCTCCACAACAATGTAGGCATGCCAAACCCTCCCAAAAACTTGCTCTTGCGGCGGGGCTCCCTGAGGGCTAACTGGTGGTGGGGAGCTCTACCTCTAGCGGACTTGCGAGCTGTCTGCTTCGTGCGTGCCATCTGTAGCAAGATTATTACTCTCGTGAAAACAGAGATTAAGTTGTAAGGTTTATCAAAATGAGATAATCAATTTATAAGGGGAGGAACCATGCAATGAAATGCTATGACATACAACATGATGCATGCATGTTCCATATGTCTCACAAACTTAGGAAAATAAATAACTTCTAGCGTTATAGACGATGGCATACAGACGGTCTCTCGTATTCGAAGCTAATGCGTACTACACGATTGCGCTGTTAAGTACCTGCAGAAAATTCATTTCAGCCCACATCCCACAAGATGAAAATGCATTGCAGGAATTTAAATCTACACACCCCCACATATGCATATTCCCAATATACATACATGTAGTGCATACTATCCGAATCATCATCCTATTGACGGCATTGCCTCAACGGACGGAACAACCCACACATGGGGCACTATCATATAAACATGTGTGTAACATGTAAATAATCAAGCACCATATAAGCACTTCCCTAGACCGGCTGTGTGTCTGGTCATGCTCTCACAACTCACACTTACCAAGGTATAGAGGTAAATTGATCCATCCATTACCATTCAAGCGAATGGCACCCATACAATAGAACGTTGTATGAGCAACGAAATAGGAATATGATGCAAGAATCCCCAAGTCAGTACTTAAATAAGCCACCTAGAGTCCTTAACTGGGCATAAAGGATATGACCACTGGCACACTATTAAGTTTTAAATCAGAGATTTAAACACCTGTATACAACTATAAGTTGGCAATTGCTTTTTGTAAACAAAAATCCTTTTGTTTGAAATACACTTGTGAACAATAACCTGCTAAACGTTGCTCCGATACCAGTTGTGGCAGAACCGACCAATTTATACGGGATTAAGTAAGAAAATCACCGGCCAGAGCAGATAAATTAACGTACTTGAGTCCATACAAACCCGGTAGTCCGTGAAATCCCAAAGGATTTCAAACCATCCAACATACATGCCAAGATCGTACAAGTTTAGCAGCCACAGTCACATATTACATAAAGTTCGCAACATCATTTTGAATACATTGGAGTTTAGAATATAAAGTTATTACAAACCAAGTTCTCAAATAAAGTAGCGGAAGCAATTAGTTTCGAAACCACACACACACTTAGTTCAGATATAGTGCCATATAATGATCAAGTCCCACAAAAGCAGTAGATGAGACATATGGAATGACCACGCCCTTGGTCCTAGTTGTCGTCCATCGCTGGGTAGAGACAGTTGATGCAGTAACCATAGTACATCTGACCATCTACAACAACAATGGGAACAAAGCCCTGAGTACGAGAATGTACTCAGCCAGACTTACCCGCCTTAAACAGAAATAAAGTGACACCAAGGAGCATGCAAAGCTTTCTTTTAGTGGACTAGCTGACTCATTTGCAAAAAGCATAAGTTATCATAAATAAACTATTTTAAGTACTTTTGCATCATCTTTATTATAACATGTTAATCTAGATAAGCACCTATGCTAAGCAATCACTTGATTAACCCTTAACATCAAAGTTACCATCTCAGGTTTAGCATTTCCAACGTAATCCACATAACCATCCTGTTGATGCGGGACCCACGGGATACCTTGCAAGGAAGAGAGAAGATCTAGTCTAACTAGGATTCCTCCCATATAATCCTAGTAGTAATACTACCCTATAATCCTACTAGGACTCTACATTATAAACCGACTAGGACTCTGGCCTCCTGACTATATAAAGGAGGGCAGGGTTCCTTAGATCGGGAGAAGAGAAGTCTAGGTCTAACAACAACAACCATTGGACATAGACCAATCAATCCAACGCAAAGGCTAACGCCGACTGGACGTAGGGTTGTTACTCGATCATGGTCGAAGGCCCAAACCAGTATTAATCGAATGTCTCTTGCGTTAACCGTTGACTCCAGCATACATCGAAGCCCGAACAACTGTCCTGGGTACCCTCGTGGTAGGCTATCGGTGGTAAAACATCAACAGCTGGCGCACCAGATAGGGGCTTTCGGTGGATTTGCACCCGAGAGCTCGATGGACCTCGACAACATGATATTCCCGATGGGATCAATCTTCATCTTCGGATCATGGATCTGTGAGGCAAACGACAACGGCAAGCTCCAAGGCCATCTCCTCGAAGATTCAGATCGCCATGAAGACTTTGCTATTTCAATGACTACAACAGACCAACTCGTCGGAAGACTCGCGTGACTCGTGACGTCTGATCCGACTCGGATTTCACGGCCAACCGCATCTGACTCAAACTCAGGCTCCGCATCTGAGATGGAGTCTTACCCGAGTTCTTTCCATGATGGTCCGAGTTCTTTTCCGTTATGACTCCACAACATGCCCTCGGTCTATCAAGAATTCAACTCGGAGTACATTCAGAGTTCTTTCAAGAAGTCGGGTCCTTTTTTGTTTGGACTCCACAATGTGGCAACATCTTATCAGGCATGGCTCGAAGGATCTACCAGTCTGGTGCATAGATTACCACTAAAAGGAGCCTAGGAAGGCCTCGTACTAACTATAACATCTCAAGACTGCATCGTCCACTGGCCAGACTTTGTTCCTGAGGATGACAGTACCCGCCTAGTCGACATGACAACGACAATGGTTCTACCATACCAAGAAGGAGACTCAATCTACGACCCTAAAGCCTCTACTAAAGTTCTTAATAACTCTAATAGCGTGGAAGCCGACGTCAATAACAGAACACTTCACGCACGAGAAGTATTCATGGTTCGTCATCCCCGATCTCCGTTGGCCCCTCCAGAAGCACCCGACATCAGGTCATCGGATGAATCTGAATCCAACATATCACCCTTTACCTAGAGGCACGATGGTTAAACTGAGAGCTAGAAACAAGCCAGAGAAAGAAGAAACAAATTGAAACAAGGACGCCAACGCCGTGCCAGTCAGCGCAAAGAAGCTTGGATCAGATATGAGTCAGATCTAGCCGAGTACAATAGAAGAAAATCAGAGCAAGAAGCCAAAGAAAGACGCGCGACAAATATACCCTACATAGGATCCGAGAAGCACTAGAAGAACTCGGAGCAATCTCACATCCCAATGAAAAACAAGAACAG
Source organism: Miscanthus floridulus (assembly GCF_019320115.1). Classification (NCBI taxonomy): domain Eukaryota; kingdom Viridiplantae; phylum Streptophyta; class Magnoliopsida; order Poales; family Poaceae; genus Miscanthus; species Miscanthus floridulus. Next base: position 11,895,241 of record NC_089581.1, on the reverse strand, counting down.
CTCCGGGATATTCTCCGATCAATGGCCTTAAGAACACACGACGGAAGGACCCGCTCGAGGCTACCCGCCAGGTCAGTATCTCACAGATAAGAAAATCTAAGTCAAATAAAGTCCGCTTTCGAAAGACTAGGCCCAAGCGGAAGCCACAACAGAGGAGATAGAAGGGACCATAGTCAAAGCTACCGAGTTGAACAACCAAGGGAAATCAGAAGCAGAGTACCCATCCAGACAGCCCCACGGAACTACTCTCACCAGAACGATAGTTGGCTGGAAGGAGGGGCTGAATCAGAATATAAAGAAGCCAGAACGCATGATAGATTCCTCTGTTTTGCAAACCGACTTGCTTCGATATGACTACCTCACAAGTTCAAGCCGTCCAACCATTCTAAGTATGACGGCAAAACCAAACCGAGGCAGTGGCTCAGGATCTACTCGCAATAAATTGAACTAGCCAGAGGAAACGACAATATCAAGACCTTGTTCTTTCCCATGGCTGTAGAAACCATGCCCCTCCAATGGTTCGAGAAATTGAACTTGGGGTCAATCAGAGGCTGGGAGGACTTGCAAAGAGCTTTCTGTGAAAATTTCGTAGATATCATTACGCACCCAATCACCCACGTAGAATTAAAAAGACTCAAGCAAAAAGGGGGCGAAAGCAAAGCCTGAGAGATTACTATCGATGATTTGGCGAACTACGTCCTCAAGTACATGACATCACCGAACAAGAAGTAATCGAAGCTTTCTCTCACAGAATCATGGTCAGGTGGCAATTTCAGGACTTTTGCAAAGAAAACCCGAGAAACAATGAAGAATTCAGACGCCCAGTAAAGAAGTTGATCACTGCAGAGGAGAAAACACGAGAAAGGTTCCTAGATAGAAACAACCCGGACAGACAAAATCATCAAAACATCAGGCATCAGGAAAGAAAACGTGGACCCGACAACACCGTTGCGGTGGCTGACAAATCAAAGAAATCTTCCAAACCCGGAAGGCACGAAGACATTGAAAACATGCATTGCATCTGGCACCCTAAAGGAAATCACACCATCGAAGATTGCTACACCTTCATTAATCGATACACAAGAAAAGATAATAAGGGGAACAACAAATAAAACAATCAAAAAAAAGATGAAGAAAACCATGAAGATAAGGGATTCCAAAAATCCAAGGGGACAGTAGTAGTGATCTTTTTTGAGGTCCCGGGTTCTAGAAGCAAGCATCAAGACAAGCTAGCTCTACGGACCATCATGGCAGCAGAACTGGCTACTCCAAGATACCTCAATTGGTCGCAGTATCCAATCCAGTTTTCAAGGGAAGATCAATGGACTAGCGTAGGGAACACCGGCCACTACCCACTAGTTTTAGATCCAACTATCGCTAGTATGACTATCACAAAAGTGCTAATCGATAGGGGAGCCAGACTCAACATCATTTTTTCAGAAACGCTAAGGAAGATGGGACTACAAGTCATCGGGATGATTACTCCAACAAGTATCCCTTTCTATGGGATAGTACCCAGCAAGGCAGCCATGCCACTTGGACAAATCACTCTACCTGTTACTTTTGGGACTCCCTCAAGCTACCGTATAGAGTTTATCAAATTTGAAGTTGCAGACTTCGAATCATCATATCACGCCATCCTTGGGCACCCAGGCGCCCAGCACTAGCAAAGTTCATGGCGATACCACATTACCTGTACCTATTGCTTAAGATGCCAGGGCCCAATGGTGTTCTTTCTCTCTAAAGTGATCTGAAGCGTGCCTTCGACTGCGATGTTCAGGCAATCCAAATTGCGGCCAAGGCACAAGCCACCAGCGGAAGGGAAGAAATAGCCTCTACTGCTGTAGAAATGAACCTAGAAGAACTAGAGATCCCGGCTAAGAAGCCCAGCATCTTCGCACCACCAAAAGAAGCCAACGTCAAGCAAGTCGACATGGGCACCGGTGATCCCTCCAAGACGGCAACCATCAGTGCCCACCTCTCGGCAAAATAGGAACTCGAGCTCACCAACTTTCTTCAAGACAACAAAGATATCTTCGCTTGGAAGCCGACCAACATGCCAGGTGTCCCAAGAGAGTTGGCTGAGCACATAATTGATATCAATGAAGGCTCCAAGCCTATGAAGCAATGGCTATGACGATTCTCACTCGATAAGAAGACAGCAATTAAAAAAGAAATTACAAAGTTAATGGTAGTTGGATTCATAAGAGAAATCCTTCATCCATATTGGCTAGCCAACCCAGTCTTAGTACAGAAAAAGAACATGGATGAGTGGCGCATATGCGTCGACTACACAGATCTCAACAAGCATTGCCCGAAAGACCCATTTGGGCTACCTCACATCGATCAGATAGTTGATTCAACAGCAGGATCTACCCTATTATCATTTCTTGATTGCTATTCAGGATATCATCATATCGCATTAAAAGAAGAAGACCAAAGCAAGACATCTTTCATCACTCCATTCGGCGCCTACTGCTACAAAACCATGTCGTTTGGACTCAAGAACGCTGGTGCTACTTACCAAAGAGCTATCCAAACATGCCTTGGTGAGCAGATCGGCAAGAACGCGGAAGCATATGTGGATGACGTGATAGTAAAGACAAAGAACTCGGACACACTAATTGAAGACTTAAAGCAAATGTTCAAAAACTTGAAAAGGTGGAAGTGAAAATTAAACCCAAACAAGTGTGTATTCAGAGTTCCTTCAGGACAACTACTCGGATTCTTGGTCAGTCATCGTGGAATCGAAGCCAGCGCCAAGCAAATTCGAGCTATAACTAAGATGGGCCCTCCTCGATGTGTCAAAGATGTGTAGAAACTGACAGGCTGCATGGCGGCCCTCAGTTGTTTCATATCAAGACTCGGTGAAAAATGGTTACCTTTCTTCAAGCTACTAAAGAAGACAGGCAAGTTTGAATGGATAGAGGAAGCCAAGGAGGCTTTCGAAAGACTTAAGGAGTACCTCACCTCCTCACCCGTCCTCACACCTCCAAAGAAATACAAAGACATGTTACTGTATATTGCGGCAACTCCTACTATGATCAGTGCAGCGATAGTCGTAGAGAGAGAGAGAAGAAGGGCGTGTGTATAAAATACAATGCCCCGTATACTACATCAGCGAAGTACTATCAGAATCAAAGATCCGGTATCCGTATGTGCAAAAACTACTCTACGCCCTCCTAGTCACTTCCTGCAAGCTTCGCCACTATTTTGAAGGCCATAAGATTACTGTGGTGACAGATTTCCTACTCGGAGACATCCTACACAATAGAGACATGACGAGGCGCATATCTAAGTGGGCAGTTGAACTTGGTGCTCTCAATGTTGATTTCACACCACAGAAGGCAATCAAGTCTCAAGCCCTTGCCGATTTTGTTGCCGAGTGGATAGAAATTCAACAACCTATGCCAGAAACCATCCTCGACCATTGGAAGATGTACTTTGATGGATCACTCAAACTAGGCGGAGCTGGCATAGGCGTTCTCTTCATCTCTCCAGACAAAAAACAACTCAAATATGTCCTTCAGATATTATGGCAAGCTACAAACAATGAAGCAGAATACGAAGCCCTCATCCACGGGCTTCGAGTAGCAATCACCCTCTGGATCAAGCGACTACTCGTCTACGGCGATTCGGTAGTAGTCATCAACCAAGTCAACAAAGATTGAGACTGCACCAAAGACAACATGGGCGCTTACTGCGCTAAAATACGAAAACATGAAAAACATTTTCAAGGTTTAGAAATTCTACATATCCTACGTGATTCAAATATTGCAACAGACGTCCTCGCCAAGCTTGGATCGGACAAGGCGAAGGTCCCACCCGGCGTATTCGTAGAGGAGTTATTAGCTCCCTCTATCAAACAACCCGAGAATAAGTTGCCAGTAGACAAAGAAGAAGCTGCCCGAGTTGTTCACAGAAGCAAGAACTATGTCCTAGTAGGAGACAAACCCTACAAAAGAGCCACATCATCAGGAGTACTCCTAAAATATGTCTCATCAGAAAAAGACAAAGAGATCTTAGACGAAATCCACTCAGGTTGCTGTGGAAATCATGCCGCTTCAAGAATACTAGTCGGCAAAGTATTCTGCACCGGATCCTACTGGCCAACCGCTTTGAAAGACGTAGAAGAACTCATCAGAAAATGTAAAGGTTGTCAAATGTTCGCAAGACGAGCTCACGTCCCAGCTCACGATCTCATCTGCATCCCACCCGCTTGGCCTTTCTCCTACTGGGGGCTGGATCAAGTAGGACCTCTCAAGAAAGCAAAGGGCGGTTTCGAGTACATCTTTGTAGCAATTGACAAATTCACCAAGTGACTTGAATACAAACCACTCGTGAAATATAGCGCAGCCAAAGCAGTCGAGTTCATCCAAGACATTATGCACCGCTTCAGCATGCCCAACCGAATCATCACAGATTTAGGTTCTCCCTTCACAGCTACAGAATTCCAAAGTTGGGCACAGGATTGTGGCTTCAGCATAGATTACGCATCGGTCGCACATCTAGAAGCCAACGGACAAGTAGAGAGGGCTAATGGACTCATACTAGCCGGATTAAAACCCAGATTGTATGAAGAACTAGTGGACTATGAATCCAAATGGATTGAAGAATTGCCCAAATTAGTATGGGGGCTACGAACTCAAATAAGCAGAGCCACCGGATACTCTCCTTTTTTCTTAGTTTACGGATCAGAAGCTATACTACCTGCCGACCTGATCTAGACATCACCAAGGATAGAGCAATATGATGAAGGAGAAGCAGAACACACCCGAAGATTGGAACTCGACAATACAGAAGAAATTAGAGTAAACGCTACCCTTTAGTCAGCTCGATACCTCCAAGGTTTAAGACGCCACTACAACAAGAGTACTCAGACTCGATCACTCCAAATCAGAGACCTAGTACTACGAAGAATACAAAAAACTGATGGACGCCATAAATTACTCAGCCCGTGGGAAGGTCCTTTTATTGTCGCAAAAGTCACTAGACCAGGCACATACGAGTTGATGACTGAAGATGGAACAGAAGTCAAGAATACATGGCACATCAGCCAACTAAGAAGATTCTACGCGTGAAAACAACTTAAGGAAGAATTTATATACTAAAGAAGCCACATGAGATCAACGTTCATGATCAATAAAGACGGCGTTCCTCGACAACATTTGTCTTATTATGGCTTGCCCCGAGTTGTTTTCACAATAAAATAAGAGCAAAATGGCTGAAAATATGCCTGAGCCTACCAGACAAGAACAAAAAAGCTGAAAAGATGCTTGAGCCCGCCGATGAGAGTAAGAAAGCTGATAAGCTAACACTCGAACCGGTCCTAAGTTGTTTTCACAACCAGGGCAAGTGCCAGATACTGGCCACATCCCAAGTTGAGCAAAAAAGCTAAAAAGATGCTTGAGCTCACCGGATAAGAGCAAAATGGCTGAAATTATGCCTGAGCCTACCGGACGAGAGCAAAATAGCTGAAAAGATGCTTGAGCCCGCCGATGAGAGTAAGAAAGCTGATAAGCTAACACTCGAACCGGTCCTGAGTTGTTTTCACAACAAGGGCAAGTGCCAGATACTGGCCACATCCCGAGTTGAGCAAAAAAGCTGAAAAGATGCTTGAGCTCACCGGACAAGAGCAAAATGGCTAAAATTATGCCTGAGCCTACCGGACGAGAGCAAAATAGCTAAAAAGATGCTTGAGCCCGCCGATGAGAGTAAGAAAGCTGATAAGCTAACACTCGAACCGGTCCTGAGTTGTTTTCACAACCAGGGCAAGTGCCAGATACTGGCCACATCCTGAGTTGAGCAAAAAAAGCTAAAAAGATGCTTGAGCTCACCGGACAAGAGCAAAATGGCTGAAATTATGCCTGAGCCTACCGGACGAGAGCAAAATAGCTGAAAAGATGCTTGAGCCCGCTGATGAGAGTAAGAAAGCTGATAAGCTAACACTCGAACCGGTCCTGAGTTGTTTTCACAACTAGGGCAAGTGCCAGATACTAGCCACATCCCGAGTTGAGCAAAAAAGCTGAAAAGATGCTTGAGCTCACCGGACAAGAGCAAAATGGCTGAAATTATGCCTGAGCCTACCGGATGAGAGCAAAATAGCTAAAAAGATGCTTGAGCCCACCGATGAGAGTAAGAAAGCTGATAAGCTAACACTCGAACTGGTCCTGAGTTGTTTTCACAACCAGGGCAAGTGCCAGATGCTGGCCACATCCCGAGTTGAGCAAAAAAGCTGAAAAGATGCTTGAGCTCACCAGACAAGAGCAAAAAAGCTGAAGATGCTTGAGCTCACCGGATGAGAGCGAAATAGCTGAAAAGATGCTTGAGCCTGCTGGTCCTAAGTCTTTTCAGTACTGATGAGACTAAGAAGGCTGTCAAGACAACGATCGACACCAAGGGACTCTGTCAAGCCAACGACCGACATACCCGAGTTGTTTACACGGCGTAGATAAGAGCCAGACAAGCACTCGACCTATCAAGAAACTTTGTCAAGCCAATGAAGCGCTTGACCTATCAAGGAGTTATCCTACAATGGATGAAAGAACACGACCACTCTAAGCTGCGGATGCGTGCCACGCCCAAGAAGATACTACTCGGAAAAAATTCTAATCGCTTGGACAACTCGCCTAAAGAATAAAAAGGCAAAGACATCCATATAAAAGATCAATACATTTCATACAGGCAACGAAAGGTGTTATCTTTACAAAAGACACCCAGAAAGAAAGTTCTTTACACAAAAATAAAAAAAACATCATCTGAAGGAGGGAGTTTTATATCCAACTGCTTAGAAATAAGTCCAGCCAAGGCATCAACTTCAGGCTCCGCCCTCTCGACACCCTCCAGGTACTCTTGACTTTCGGCCTCTTCAGCAAGCTTCTCCAGAGGAGTTGACGGCGCAAGTACCCAGACATGGGCCAGGACGTTCTTGATACAGACGTGGGCAGCCCTTTTAACGAAGCCTTGAAGACAAATAGGGATCAAAGGGATAAATTGACCCCATGTTTGCCCGTTATCTTCTTAAGTCCGAAGGAGATTGGCCACCGTCCAAAAAGACTGCCACAAGCTGGCCCAGTTCTTTTCAGCCGTGGACAGTTTAGCAGTCAAGTCTTCTATGGATTTCTTAGCCTGCACAAGATCTTGGTCAGCCCCATGCCTAATCAACTTGGCAGAAGCAAGCTCTCCCTCAGCACGTTCAATTACCTCTTCAGCTCTGTTGTGCTCAGACCGAACTGTCACCTTCATGACCTCAATGTCATCCAGAAGCTGCCTGTTACTCCTTCGAAGACCTGACCACATAAGATGCACGAGTCCAAAAATTGGAAAGGCAAATAAATAAGGAGAAAAGATGAAAAATGAAAAGATCTCGAATACCTTCACAGTCCTTCTTGAAGCCCTCAAACTTCTCGGATGCCTCCTGCAAAGCAGCCAGGGCGTCATTCTTCCTCCGCTCCGATTCACCAATTTGGGCGCGGAGAGCTCCTTCGGTGACTTGGCGCCCCTGATGCTCCGCCTCAAGCTCGGCCTGCCTACTAGCCAACTTGGCCTTCAAGAGATTCACCTCGGAGGCCAATTTCTTTTCAGCTTCGCCAGAGCCAGAGAAGCTTGAGTAATTTCGAGAGAAGGCCTTAGACGAAGAAAGGAGAAGATAAGAAGAAGGCAAAAGAAGTGAACATCAAACCAAAAAGAAAGAGACAACAAAAGACAAAGACTACTCACATGTAACTTCTCTCCAAAAGAGGACGCCCCCTCCATCAAACTAACCCATGAAGAAGACAACTCGAAAAGATGGAAGGCAGGGTCGAACCCCCTCAACACCTCATCCTCCAGACGTTGATCACCCACAAAGCAAACGGCATCAAGAGAAGATGGCAAGGGAGCCGACGCCACGACCAGGGTCGTGCCATAAACAGCAGCAACTCTAGCCTCGGATGCAACCGGGTTCTGCGCCACGGTCACATCCTCCTCAACCCGGGCGGACTTCGCTTGATCGACGGAATGCTGCTCGACCGTGGTGGTCACCTCCTCCGCCACAACAACACCGAGAGTACGCCCTGAGTCCCAGGACGCAGCAGGCAGAGAAGAGGCAACCATCGGCACAGCTTCAACTCGGATAGAGGAGGAAGTTGACTGAGAGCCGGAAGGCGACGAAAGAGAAGCAAAATGAAATCAATGATAAGCTCACCTAAGAGCATGCTACCTGTGATCTGCGCACCCAAGGAACGAAGCCTCTTTGGAGTAGACGCACCAATAGAAGAACTATCCATCAGCGCCCTCTTCACTGCGGTTCAGGCAGCATGGGGCACAAGTCCGGGAACATAGTCCATGTACAGCAAACCGGGTTCAGCCAAAGAAGCCCCCGGCAAGCTGACCGGACCAGCATCCGAATGCACAACAACCGGGCTGTCCTCCAGAGGCAATGGGGGCATGTCATCAAAATTCCGCCCAAACTCCTGCAACAAGTAGACTCACATCAAGATACTATGCAAAGAAGATGGAAAAGCGATGAATTTAAAGAGGAGAACACTTACAGCAGGAGGCGGACTGGTGGCAGAGTACTCATCAACCCTATGCGGGACGACGCTTACACCCTTCAGAATCTTTTGAAGGCGCTCCAAGACTTCAGCCTCCGTTAGCTCCCTCATCGGAACCATCCGGGACAGGTCCTCGGCCCCGGCATACTCAAAGCCGTAGGTCTCCCTCGCCTTCAAAGGCTGAACTCGGCGGCGAAGGTAGCTAGCCATGATTCCGAACCAAGTCAAGCCTTGTTGTTTCAAGGTCTTGATTCTATCAAGGAACGGCTTGATTTTCTGATGCTCTTCAGTCGTCAATGGAGTTTTCTCCCACCGGTCATTAATGACTGGACCAGCATCCGAATGCACAGCAAGGGGAGGATCCATATTTCTGACGTAAAACCACTCGGTCCTCCAGTCCTTCACCGAATCAACTAATCCTCACTCAACAATCGATGAGTTATCCTTCGCTGAGTTACCCTTCACTGAGTTACCCGTCACTGGATAACCAATGCTGTGAATTCCCTTGCATTAAATGGTCAATGATCGAAATTCTTTTAGTGAAACTTGTTCATACTGTCTGTTCCCATCTTCTAGGTGAACTATTTCCATTCTATCAAAGTTTGTTATTACTATGCAAATGATTATTGCAGATCCAATTGTGGATTCCATATGCTGATGTACATGGAAGGATTTGATAGAATGAAAATAGATGACATCGATGAGGTTAGTGTAACGCCTTTTATTCAACTATTCAACTAACAGTTTTGGCTACTTTTAAAAGTCCTAGGCAATTCATAACTCAATGTTTGTTCTTTTTTATGCCTAAAAAATGCAGAATGATGTAAACATGTATCGCAAAAAACTTGTGAAGGACCTCTATGAGAACCCAGACAACAATCCCCAGGATCTAAGTGACGAGGTCATAGCTTCAGGTGAATATGACACTCTGAACATTGACAACAGTGTCCTCATAAGACATGACCATGAGTCTGAGGTCAAAATTTCTTCTTTCTGCCTATGATGCAAAACAAAAAGAGTTGAGGCAAGGTTAGGGTAGAAAACATGACTCAAATGCCTATTCTTGTTTTTCGCTTAAGATAACCCCTGGGGACAAAACATAATTACAGAAGGATAATTAGCTGGGCAAAGAAGGATAAACTAGAGTTTACCTATACAAGCCCGCGGTGGTTTCCCGAAGGAACCACCGTCCACGTCGCTCCAAATGTTCCTGGCCGTCCGATCTTCAGTCCAACGTCCCAGATTGCTCGAAGTGGATTCTCGACGACAACCGACGACAACCGATTCTCGTGCTTCTTGTTGGCTTCTCTCGCTTCTGCTCTTCTTCTCTCGCTTCTCATCTGAATCTGAACAGTCAAATATATACAACAGCTTCAGCTTCTCCTTCCCGATTCTTCTTCTCATTCCGTCCTCTCTCTCTCTCTCTCCTCGCTCTCTCTCCCGGCCTCTTCCTCCAGACGCGGAAACGGCCGCGAGCGTCGCACGGCGGCGCCGGCCGCCCTCCTCCTCCTCCGTCTCCTCCTCGTGCTTTTACAAAGGGGGATGGAGGGCTGGAGGCCATAGCCCGCGACGCCGGCAGTCGCCCCGCCTCGTCCTTTTCCACCGCCGCCGGCAATCATCAGGATCTGGTGGGTTCATCAACGAGATCTCCCTTTCCCCGATCCATCTACCAGGCTCTTCTGTCGACCTCTCCGTCAATCCCAGCCAACTTCGTTCCTCGCACCGCCGGGTAAGCCTGTTCGTTCCATTCCGCCTTCGCCGTGAATCGTCGCCTTCTAGGGTACACCTGGCTGTTCCTTTCCTTCGTCCGCCGGCGCATCTGCTCGCTTTAGCTGCTCTGTGTTCCTGTTGGGTTCTCAGTTCGGTTGATTTTACGGCGCCAGTACACTAGATGGTCCGTGCTCTATGCTGCCGGGTTACGCTGGATTGCTTTATTCTGCAGTGGGGTTTGCCTATTCGCTCTTTATACTTAAGCAAGAACGCTGGACGCTCTATGTAGTGTTCTTGCTTTTTTTTTGGGTTTGGATTTTTTTATTGTCGTTCCTTTCATCGTGGACCTAAAGGGTTTGCTGGCCGTGGAAATACTGATGACTGACCTGTGGATTTGTTGTGTCCAGTTGCCAATAAGGATTGTGCTTCTTTCCATTTTTATTTCGCGTTCTCTGATGTTTCATTCCCCCCTTTTGTGCATGTTGTGCGAATGTGCGTGCCACCTATGGTGGGGAATATGTTGGACCTGGAACTGAGGTGTCTTCTGGTTCGGCTCTCGGCGCTATGATACCTGTGTTTGTTTTCTAAGTGTCACTTTCTGGGTTCTATTAACATTTGTTTCCATTATCCTGGCTGCTCTTTTCAGGTTCTTCCGGATACTAGATTATATGGTTCCAGCTCTAGAAACATTTAGTGGTTCTTGAGCATGTGGAAAATGTCAGAACTGATGCAAATCACAGGAAAGCTGGTCAGTTTATTTGTAGTGTTTTCTTTTGGAAAAAGTGTTATGCATTTCGTATCTCATCCAGTAATATGTTTCTTCTCGCATGTGTTGACAGAACAGTTATTTCACATGTGTTCTTGGACCGGCCAGACATGCAGAAATAGATGTTGCTACAGCTCATGTCGATCCTAAATCTCTCTCACAGGTAGTTCTCAACTTCTCATTAAAGGAAATAGTCCTGTGTCGCATCTTCGAGTCTAAACGTCATTGTAGTACCGCTGTTGGTATGGCTGCACACAGCAGCATGGGGAAACAAATGCAGCTATTGTATCTGTCTTCAATAGCCCCAATTGCCTTTCAAATAGAGCCTTATTGAGAATCAATTTCTCTTAATACGAAGCTACAGCACATGATGTTCTGTACTATGAAATTTTCAGTGATATGTCGTATCAGCTTAAGCTTCTATAGTTATTCTCATGTATATTCAGTTTCTTGCACTATCAGCTAAATATGTTTTTATTTTTTATTTACCACAATACAACTCTGCTACATATTGGTGTCCTGACAGACTGCTGCTATTGCAGGTTACAAGGCTTCACCCCTTAGCACAAAGCTACATAATGTATTATAATCTATATCCTTCTAATGTGTTACACTTCGTTCTATACTACATGGTAGATCTTAAAAATGTTAACTCTTTTGCTCAGTTTACTTCTCATCAGTGTTATACGTCCTTCTGTTCTCTATATACGTATTTCATTGGTTGCTTTGATGATTGATTGGTTGGTTCTATGCTACAACCATGTTTCTATGCTCAGCTCTCATCCCTATTTTACTTTGCAAAAGAACTCTATATTCTTTGTTCATTTGTTCTACAGTAAGTCATCCTTACCTCTAGCTAGGTCTCCTTAAGTACTGTTTGTGAATTATGAGTCCAAATTTTGATGCAACCTACAATAGGACTGTTACAGCTCAAACAAATTCCAACATCCTATTTCCTATTCAAACATGTAATTCTAGACCATATACTATTTTGCATTGGCCAAGTTATCCAGATCTTTTTCCTTCAAAAGGAAGAAGCAACTGAATAAGTCACCATGCTGAAATGCAGATCCCATTCTATCGCTCTAATCTTCTACATAAATTGATATAGGATGAATATAGGTAGCATGTTTGGCTACAAAAAAAAGGATTACACGATGAATTTTGCCTACTACAGAGAACAATTCCTATTTCTGTACTTAGTATCATTTATCGACCGGAGTTCTTTATTGATAAGTTTAGTACAGTTTGGTGTAGTGGTTTTATTTGGTTTGTTCGCAGCATTTTTTCCTGCCATGACACTTGCCCGAAAAACACACGAACCTTCCTGGAACCGGGGTCGACTGTACATATTTCTTCTCCTTGCCTTTCCATGTTTAGTCTATTTTACCTTTAATTTAACTGCTGGCCTTATTCAAGCTATTTCTTTAATTAACCTCCAACATTGCCTCATTAGTCATTAGGTATTCTGTAGTGTGTCACTTTAGGTGTACATTGTATTTTACAATAGAGGATTCACAATTTCTATTGCAGCCTGAATATTGAGATTCATATTCAGTATTGCTTTACTTCTGAAGCCAGTAGTGCCTTATAGGTTACCATTTAGTTATATGCTCATGTTTTCACAGCAGAAGACTACATATGCCTTTTGTGGATAATAAATGTGTACTTAGGCTGAGAGATGATATCCCTAAATGTTAATATAAATGGTATCTTATGTCACTGCAGCGTTACAAAGCGATGCTGCACAAGAAACTAACTTTTGTGTTCATATATGCAGAGGTCTCCTACCATCAGATAAGTGAAAAACAGTAGAGATTACTCCAACCTGAATTGTTTAGCATCGTGCAGAGTGTTGAGTTCTTTTCATCCCATGTTATCTCCTTACCAATCTACCCTTTTTAGGATATAATGTGCTACCTGATTAGGCGATTCACAATGTCTATATGGAGAACCTCTTTGTTCAAGATAGCTATTTCACTGTATAGGATCTTATTACTGTACACTTGATATGCTCCTTGCACCAGATGAGGAAAGCATTTTACTGGCTACACCTAATAGGATTCCCTTTAGTTTTCATGTATCAACTAATGGCTGCCTCTGAGTGGTTAGAGAAGAAAGGGTTGTTAAAAGTTTTTCATTTTTAGTTTAAAAATAGTCATCCGTATGTAATGACCGTTTTCTTCTTTCCTATGGCCGGGTTAGAAATTCATTTAGATCTGCATCACATTTTCAATGCTGTCCCATGGTAACATATTTCTATGGATGCATTTGCCAAGTTATGTTACATGTTGCTCTCTTCTCATAAGCTCTACCATGCATCGTTTAGTTTGCTTCCAAAAATGTTTTGAGTTAGTTTCAACCTCATTGGTCACTGCAATGAGTACAGTTGTCTTGCTCTGAAGTTTTGAATTCAGGTCAAGGCGGTGTCATATGTATTACGTATATATGCTGCAAAATGGTATAAAGGTAGTACCAATTAGTCAATTAATCAATCTAACACTTCAATATAGAGCCACGGCAAAAACAAACAGCACACAAGCCACTAAGTGCTTTGAACAGCACACATCGGTGCCATCCAATCCACCATAGTTTTAACATTTCTAATCACCGCTTCTTCACCGCAATCACAGGCTGCGAACCAGAGCAGGCGCAATGGTCATGGAAACATTTTCTTACTGTAGTACTCACCTTCAGGCATTATTTACTGGGACAGTGGTCATGGAAATATTTTAAATGAGTGCCAGATTTCGGTCCACTTCCAATGTGACCTGACATGCAACAACATGGAAGCTATTTCCTTACCTTTATATGATGACATTTTGATGTCCTTATTGCTCGACATCTATATGCAATTATTCTATGAGCACATTTTGTTAGCTTGCCATTGTGTACTATGATTTGGAAAATGCAGATTATTTCTGTCCGGGCGGTAAATCAAACGTACAACAGCTCCACCAGATGAAAAAATGAATACTTCCAACAGTCCAGAGTAAGTTATTTAGTGCTCCCTGACCTATGGATTGCAAGCTACTTGAGTCACTAAGCGGTTCCATATGTAATATACGTCTATTCCGGCAATAGTTAATGTACATTTTCAGATTAAGAGGATGGTTCTCTCCTTCCTTTCTGCTCTAGGTAATAGCTCCGAAACCTGTTTCCTTTGCCCAGGTTGTTGGGGTCAGTGTACACATGTTTTTTCTTTTCTTCTATTGCCCTCTGCTTTCCCAAATTGAACTGCAAATCTTTGCCCTGCACATTTGTGAGCTAATAATGATTTCTACAAATTCATCGAACAGGTGTGGTCCAGTTGCAGCCTGCAGTGTGCCTGCTGGGGGTTCAATGTACGCATTCTTTTGACTTCTCTGTTCTTTTGTGCTCTTATGAGGTTTTGAGATTAAGAGGATACCCTTCCACGTGTCGATGTTTCACAGCTCCGACTGGACATCTATATGTATCTAGAGTTCTTTGATATTCAATCAGTACAAATTACTTCTGTGGTATATTTTGCTTCCTTATCTTATACTGCCATTTTTGCATGCCTTTGTTATGTTAAATAAAAAGAATGGCTACTCTTTTTTTGCATACTCCCATGCCATTTTTTCATACTCCCATGTTCTTTCCAATTCAGGTGGTCAACACCTCTCACATCTCTGTTCTTTGCTACTCTTTTATATAAGACCATGGGAGCTGCAAGACCGTAGTTTGTCGATTTATGAGGCAGCAACTATGCATGCTCAATTATTTCTCATGTTCAATTACTACCTGCGATCACATAGACATCGCTTTGAAAATAATGGAACACTATTTATTCCTATTTTCTATGGTATTCTTGCCCCGCGCAATGCGATGTGAGATTTTGAGCAGGCTAATCGTGGTGAAAGGAGGCAAAAGAACAAGGCAAGGTCAGTTTCACCCTAGATCTATTGTTGCCCCCTTTTCTCTTACCCATCTACATGGTCACTATAATTTTTTTCGGGTGTGGCCTGCTTAGTGTGGCTTGATCTTCACAACAGCCAATTATTGTGCCCTTTCATCTAGCAGACATGTAAATGTAGTCCACAATAGCTTCACAGTTACTTCTCACGTCATTTTTTTCGTCATAGATTACTCCATGAGGTACCTGTAGTGTTGTATTGCAAATCTAGATGGGTTAATTTGTGTTTGTCTATTTTTAGATAAAAATTGTTGCAGGTCTCTTCCATCTAGCAGACATCTAAGATGTAGTCCAGAATAGCTTCACAGTTATTGCTTACATGATTTTTTTGTGGTCAGAGATTCGTCCATGAACTGCCTCGAATGTTGTATTGCAAATCTAGATGAGTTAATTTGTGTTTGGCGATTTTTAAATAAAAATGATTCTAGGTTTATACCAGAAAACTGGATAGCTCATTTATATTTGCGCACCCAAAGTGATTTGATGTTTAGCGAAATGAAATTTGGGGGTGGTTGCTGGAGGTTCGGCTCGCACTTTTTTTTTTGCCTATTGGCTATACCATCTGCTACATGCAGGCCTTCTTTTTCAAAAGTCCCATTTCCAACCTTATTTCTATATGGTCAGGTCTGTGCTCTTTTATAATCATTTGCTTATTTTTGGATGATAAACCATAATTTATGCATTCGAAATAAAGCATAAAACGGTAACTGTTTCCCTATTGATTGGTGCCAATTTCAACATAATCTCAATTTCAACAATGTTTTAGGCTTCTAAAAGAGGTCATATCTGTGGATTGATTTATATCTTTCCCCATTATCCTTTTATGTTTGGCCATTATCTGTCAATTGAAGGGATTTCTGGTGTCATTGGTTACAGCAGCGTTGAGGGTGAGGCATGGCAATGGAGGCATGCTCATGATGCTAAACTAATTTTATGGTTCCCCATAACTGTCCTTATTTTTTTGCAATTTGCGTCTAGGGATTCCAGCGTTTAGCTACTAACGAGTGTTTCTTCGATTGTACGTCTTTTATGACCAGTAGGGTGACATGGGGATATATTTTAGTCCCTTTGAACCGACAAAAGTTCTGTTTATAAATTAAAGGTAAATGTTTTGGGTTCCCTGTTTCCTTTTTTGCATTTCCTACTCTTTGCAATAATGGAAAATTGTAGTAATATATTTGCTTATGCACATAATATGCTCCTGGCATGTACCCCTACTATTAATTGGTTCTTATTTGGAAAGCACTTCACATATTTTTCTCTTCTGCCACGGATCAGATATTCCATCTCTTGTGCAATGGCTGGCCCTTTATGTGACTTCCTTCCCTGTGCTTTGCAAGCATTAGATGTCATTTCGCTATATTTTTTTTTTAAAGATCCATGCTCATTTTGATCCTACCCTTATATGCAGCAACGTATTATGATACATTTTTATTTCCATACAAAGATGTGTGAGATCAAGACTGAGTATGTTCAGGTACGCCGTCTTTGTCATTATAGTCTGACACTGCCTGCAATTCTGAAATTATTTTTCCCGGGTTCAATCTGCTATAGTACAGGCATTTGTAAACCTCATTTGCCTTCCTGATTATTTAGTGGATGTGTTTGGTTTTTTTCCCAGCCTGTATAATATGGAAATCACTATGGTAATACACTTGGTAAACTGCGTTGTTATGATCTATCCTTTTCCTTCAGCTCAGTACAGGGACGTATTTGGTTTCCCTTCTGATTTTTTTTGTTCTCATTGCCATTGTGATTCGCCCGTTTATACATGGAATTATTCAGTTCAAGGGACATGGTTGCTTCAATCCTCGCCTCATTCCGGTTTACATAAAGCCTTAACTATACCTATAGTAATATCTGTAATTTTGTCTTCTCATATTATGTGCGCTTCCTCATTCATTAGACCTCCACCTGGTAACTTATGCATGGTTGTCTCAGTGACCATAGAAATTTATACATTATTTTGCCTTATGCAGGTGACAGGTGTTTCGTTGCAGCGAGTAGGGGCAAGTAAGCCGGGCCAATGGCGCGAGCGGCGCTAAACTTTCAAAGGTAAATAAGAAAAAAAGATTGGTCCTAGCATTAAATTTCCAGTGTGTACCTTCATGACGGCTCAGCAACAGGCTTACCATGACAATTGTGTTACCTTTGGGTCGATGCAAGTGCCAACTGTCTGATTGCAGCAAGTAGGGACAAGGCAGCCAGGGCAATGGGGCAAGCGGTACTGCCTGCAGTGGTCTGCAGAGTGGTAAAGCCGTTTGGGCTTCCTAGCAAGGTAATTTATTACTTGATAGCACTGCAAAATGAGGGTATTTCTATTTTTTTCTTTAGATTTCTGAACTGAAGCTATGCAAGGTAATTTTAAAAGGTTTCCTTTTCTGCTCTTCTTTTCCTATGATCTGGGTCCTTCTAATCAAGTTGGCGCTGCCTAAATCTGTGTTGGGTTTGCTAACTCCGCAAGGGGCTCTTCAAAAGTAAGTTACTAACTGTTTTATACTATTTGTTTTCCTCACTTCACCTTTGAATCAGTTTGGCGTCGCCTACATCTGTATTGGGTTCTTTCTCTAGGGAATATTGAGCCTCCAGTTTTTATTATGAATTTTTGTCATCTAATTTTGCAGACATATGCTTGCGTCCTTATACTATGATTTTATACAGGTATGGATTCACAGAACCAAACAACTGAGTCCACCTCGACATGTCAAACCTATGCATCTATATATAACGCCGCCTCGAGGACAGAAAATGACAACATGTTTATGGACTTTTACAACTTCTTTGTACTGTGTATACTACATGCTTATCTGCGCGCTTCCAAATACTGCTCAAATCCTGCCTATTTTCTCTTTTTATCAGAAAATTAAGTACAGATCTTTCCACTCAAATATTGCTTCAATCCGTTGTGCTCTGTGTTACTATTTATCGTGTAATGGCGATGATAACCATGACCTCAAAACATACAGGACCACCTTACTTCGCCTCGTTTACATTCGGTCGCAATTCCAAAAACAGATACAGTAGTACCTTCTTTCTGTGTAGTTATTACACACTGTAATTCTGAATGGAAATTAGACCATGCTACTTATGGAAACCTACAGCTGTTTATTACAGTCTATATACTCCATATTCTAGATCTTCTCTACGCCTGTCTACGCGCGCAATGGCGCGCGCCTTCCACTAGTAAACATATAAGGATAACCAAGAAGGATAAACCACGAAGGACCACGAAGGATAATTAGGTTGGCAAAGAAGGATAAATCAGAGTAATCAAATAAGGATAACCCAGAAGGATATTTAGCTGGGCAAAGAAGGATAAACGAGACTAAAGACATACCGATAACGTAGAAGGATAATTAGGTTGGCAAAAGAAGGATAAACCATGAAGGATAATTAGCTTTGCAAAAGAAGGATAAACGAGACTAAACATTTAAGGATAATTTAGGTGACAAAGAAGGATAAACGAGAGCAAACGACGTAAAGGATAACCCAGAAGGATAATTAGCTGGGCAAAGAAGGATAAACCAGAGGAAACATATAAGGATAACCAAGAAGGATAATTAATCTGGTGAAGAAGGATACGAGACTAAAGACATACGGATAACCTAAAAGGATAAATAGGTTGATAAAAAGACATACGGATAACTCTGGCTTATCCTTCTTTTTATCAATTTAATTATCCTTCGTGAATTATAGAGAAAATTCTTGTTTTCCTAGAAGGATTCTTGTTTTTCGCTTAAGATAACCCCCGGGGACAAAACATAATTACAAGTCATTTCAGAAAAAGAAAGATCATGACAAATGAAAGTCACAGGGAGCACTAAACATCAGTACAGTCTTAAGCTCACAACACAAGCAGTCTTAAGCTCACAACACAAGCTAAGCACAACATATTAAATTCACAACTTAGACTTTACGGGAAATCTCCAAATCAACGGTCCCTTGATACACATCAGCAGGAAGAGCAGGAAGATGCACCAGCAGGAAGACATCACTGCTCCCCTGGAGACAACAAGCTCCCTTGATACACATCAGCAGGAAGAGCAGGAAGACATCACTGCAACCCTGGAGGTGCGTTCCCCAATGCAGGTGCTTTCACCAATGCAGGTGCGCTCACCATTCCTTTTTCCTACAAAGATGAGAAAATATTCATATCAAGGGAAATTATAGGCTCCATAAATACTATATTTCCCAAACAGCCATTTTTTGCTTTCCCACAACTCAGTGAGGTATCTTTTCCTTTCTTCATAGCTCCGCAAAGCACAAAACCCAACCAGAACAGTTTTGTCCACTAGTGCAGCTGTATATTTATAATAATCAACCCAGCTGCAACCATGTTCTTTCATATACTTAAGTGCAGTTTCTACGTCTATGGGTTTCGTGAATGTCTTTTTCTTTTCCTGCTTCGACACACTCAGTGCACCACTCACTGGACCTGAACTTGTGGCTTTACTATCACTGAATAAGTCTTCATGACCAGAGAGAGGGGCGCCCGAGGATGTAAACTGGGATGCAAAATTTAAGTTCAAGTTAACAAACAAAACAAACAGTGAACGAGCAGGAGTGGGGCAAATACCATCTCTGTAGCTGAAGAGCCTTGTGCTAACCATGATTTTTTATATTGTTGAATTTTTTACTTAACCTTGAAGGCAGTCAAAGTAACATATTGGAAATTTAGCGGTTTCCAATTTGAATTCATCATTTCTGCAAGACGACTATAGAAGTGGCTTTTGTTGGTCTGAAACGATTGAAACTTAGAAATTTCGACAGCTATTTTCACCAGATACTGTTCTTCCTCTGGGGACCATATATGAATGCTTCCCTCCATATTTGCTAGACGACTCTATATATCAAAACCAGAGTCAATATTAGAGGCAATGCATACAGTTTGTTTTCTTTTTGGCAGAAAAAACAGTAAAGTTGAAAAAAGGAACAAACCTCGCAGTTCTTCCTCAGCTGACCGGGGCCACTGGAAGAACAGGATGCGCTGCCGCTCAAATTCCTTTGCTGAAACCTGGTCCTGGGTTCGAGTCGCGGTCTCCTCGCATTGCACAGGCGAGGGTAAGGCTTGCCACTGACACCCTTCCCCAGACCCCGCACAGAGCGGGAGCTCTCTGCACTGGGTACGCCCTTTAATAAAAAAAGTTAGTGATCCAAGCATGATTGATTGGGCAAAGGCCAAGTGTGCACTAAAGAACTTAAGGACAAAGCAAGTATGCTAATGACAAAGCAAATTTAACCGTTTCTTCCCCATGCTCCTACAGGGAGACAACATATTATATGAATTACAAAAATGAAGTGATGTGATTAGCATACTTGCTGACTTGCTTGTTTTCATGGACAAAGCTTGAATTAGAAATTTGCTGGCTTGCCATATATGAACTATGTGCAACTAATGCAATAAGGACTTGTGTCCAGGCTTGTGCAGTGTAGGCTCTTATGCAAGCTTGGACAGTGCTCACTGCTCAAAGCTGGACCAATGCAGCATTAGCTAGTATACTAGATTTGGTCGTGTTAGGCAAGCTGATGGGCCACACAAAAGTGAAATATTCTCACCTCCTCCACCCCTACTAGAACATAAGACCTCAATTAGAATATGGACGTGACTACATACTACCAAACACAATCTTACCAAATGCAACCTGCTTATGCAAGACAAAACAAACACCAAGACATTGCATACATTTATACTGGCTTGGGTTATGATGCATAAAATCTAATGTAGGCTAAGACTAATTCAAGCAACCAATCACACCCTAATTGACTTAGTTCATACGGATGAGTCTTCAGCATTTATATCTCAGTATATGAAATCATGAAGGGTTATAACTGCTGTTAGACAATTTGAGAAACTATATCTTTGTACATCTCATTAATGAAACAATGTGTGGCATGATATGGAAGGAGCTGATTTCAATGGAAATTGTTTTTGTATGCAGCTGGAAAGATTGAAAATGAGAATTTGTCTCCGCTTCTTCCCCTAGACGTTAATCTAACTGACCCATCACTCAGTGGTTTGGAAAGGACATTATCACAACTTGATATGGTATGAGTCCTATCTGTATAGTAAACGTGAACCTGTACTATGATACAAGCAAAGAAGAAAACAGACATCGTTTTCCTGAGGTAACTAGTACATTCATTGAACACTGTTATTTCTTTTCATGCCTGATAATCTATTGAAGCCAGTGTTTTTTCCTTACCTAGAGAACTTTATAAATGATGAACATTGAGCCATCGCGGTATGAGCGTAAATAATGTTTTTGCCATTTAACTAGTACATTCATTGAACACTGTTATTTCTTTTCATGCCTGATAATCTATTGAAGCCAGTGTTTTTTTTCCTTACCTAGAGAACTTTATAAATGATGAACATTGAGCCATCGCGGTATGAGCGTAAATAATGCTTTTGCCATTCTGAATCTATATCAATTTCTTTGAAGAAATACTAGAGTTGCTTCTGCAATGAAACTAACTAGAACAAATGTAGCACCCACAAATTTAGATTTGTAGACTATAGCTAACTCCCATACCAATAAGTTTGGCATTCAAATTAACAAAATAGAATCTGGGGACGGCTGACACATTCAGCTGCTAAGTTTCTGAAGCTAACAGTTGCAGCAGTCCCACCCCCCCCCCCCCCCCCCCCCCCCCCAACCCCCAACACCCACCCAGGAAAACTGCATTTCATTTCATTAAATTGAGAAGGAAAAAAAACAGAGCAGCTAGCCCCTCTCCCTCACGTCGCACCGCCGGCGGCGCTAATCCTAGGCGGCGGCGGCAAGCACAGGGGCAGCCGCCGAGCAAGGCAGCACCGCCACCGCAGTCCGCACTCCGCACCCCGCAGCCAGCCAACGCGGCAGCAGCAGAGCAGCTAGCGGCCAGGGCTCCGCCGCTCCGGGCGGTTCATGCACATCTGCTACATGTCTAGTGCCCAGCACAATCCCGAACCACTGATGTATGCTCGGAAAGATTGAAACAAACCTGTTGCTTGATCCCGGATTTCGAAGCGAGCCTGCCGCTCCGGTTGCTTCTGAGTCTTCATTTGCGAGAAGGTAGTAGTATTACAATATAACTCGGGCGAGTAGCAGCAATGGCGATTTGACAAGCACCGGGAGCCGCTGACTGAGAGAGGAGAAGCAGAGCGCCGGCGCCGGCGGGTGGTTGGAGTTCAATTACTGCGAGCCGGCCACAGTTGGAACCCTCACCGCTTGGATGTAGAAAGACAGTTGTACCCTCACCGCTTGGATGTAGCCATGTAGGCCACGCGGCGGACAGAAGGAGCGGGTCCCGGCGGTCAGCCAAACAGAGAGAGGAGAGAGGCTCCACGCGTGGGCTTCCAAGCTGGGCTCGGCCTGCCGCAGTGGGCCGCGAGTCTCTGTAGGGTTCACGCCGAGTGAAGGCAGTGCCCTCGGGGCCGGAGCGTGCGTCGCCGTCACCCGTGCGCCCCCGACGCCGCCGCCGGCCACTCGCCTCCCCTCCCCGCCGGGCGATTGGTCGCGGTTCCCCTGCTCCCACTGGCCGATCCCCTCCTGCCGAGCAGGTGCTCCTGCAGGTAAGCACTTGGATCTGTCCTCTCCTGCCCTCCTCTGCTCGCTGCTCCTTTGCTCACTGCCTCCTCCCTCCCTGGAATCTCCTGCTGGCTGCTGTATTAATGTATTAGCTCGGCTGCTGTATTAGCCTGCCTCCTCTGCTCACTGAAATCTGAGATTCGAATGTCTGCTGAATGCTGATTGCCTGCTTAGCTGATTGCCTGAATGCCTGCTGTAATGGTAATATTGCTGTCACTTGGTATATGGTCGTCAACATGGTCAACATGTATAAGAGACCAAATGTGTTGGTATATGTTTTTTAGGATCAATATGTCATGCATCATATGCAAACTACCTAAATTTACATTTTCCGATGAAAAATCTTTTTTTTTTGTAATTCTAAATGTGAAGCAAGTCTCCGTATCTTATTGGTGAAACTGAATACTTGAAATTCAAAAGAACCCCTGTTTTCTTGTTTTTCTTCTTTAACCTGCAGTCCTCTCCATCCTGTCCTATTTAACTCACCTGATCGACAATGCTCATTTACATATACAGCTTTCATCTAGTCATCGGCCCAGCTCCTCTTACGCATGTGACTATACCATTGTAGTCCACAAACCCAGATTGGTGATTTGAGAATGGAGGGCACCAGGATAAACTTTGACATGCACAGCCAGTTTACTCGTTATAACCGAGCGAGTATTATGAATGTTTTGTTAACCTGCGCAGAAGAGACCTCCTCAGTTATATGCACTTGTCATTTCGGCTGTTTGGGATGAGGTTTGGTTCACAGAGACAACGCTTTGCTGGTTCGGGATCCAGCACGGACGGTGAACGGCATGCAGGATAAAAGATTGGCCATTGCCAGTTTCATTTGTGTACCAGCAGCATGTGTGTGAGGAGGTTTCAGGCGTGCAAGCTGAAGGCTGGTAATAAGAGCCGACGTCTAATGGGTTCCCTTATTCGAGGTGATTTAGCCATGCCCGAGAATTGGCTCCTGCAAATGTTCAGTTAGCATTCAAAAATTTCAGATATGTTTAGAGTTAACATTCAGAAACTTCAGAGGAGTTGAAACACTTTGATGTATCTTCAAACTAATCTATCTATATCTATACTATAAAGGAGCGAAGGAATTAGAAATCCATTGAATTAGAAATCCATTGTTACCGTGAAAATTTCCTACCCACCGTAGATTGACTCTTAGACCCACAGGAGAAGGACGGCAGGAACATACGAAACACTTGCTTGTTTCACGTTGGGACTAACTGTTCCTTCGTGTTTTTTTATCCTTACCCGCCCGCCGTACCCGCATCCCCGTAGCCTTTTCCTTCCTTGCGCTGCCCCTCCCTCCAACCGTTCCGTCCCGGCCGAACAGTCGTCAATCTATCCCAATCCGCGCCGCCGCCCCGACCCAGGCCCCCGCGACAAAAGGTATCACGCGCTGGCGCCGGTGTTGGCAACAGCGTTGGTGAATGGTGACCCGACGCCGCCCCGGTCGCGGGCCGCTTCTCCTTCGGGCTCGGCAGGTGACCTCGCCCCCGTGTCATCGGCGGCGCGCGCTGGTGACGAGCGTGGCGTTGGGCGCGTGGGAGATGGCGACCGTGGAGAACTGCCGCGACGCCGAACACATGTCGACGACGATCAGGAGGACGAGGAGGTATAGAAGCCTCGTGCTCGTGATTGTTCTCTTCAGGAGGAAAAGATGGTGCCTGCGAGAAAGGCGTCGAAGCATGCAGGCGAGGCGCTATGCGCGTTGGCTTTTTCCGACCCTATCTCCACCGCCTCCGCCTCCCTACATGCTCCGTACGCCCGTACAACGTCTTGTAAAAGATGGCATATTCCCTGCTTGTGCTGCGGCTGGGATTAAGTAAAGAAGAGACCGGGCGATCTCCTCCCACTCGAGCAGGTGAAGTGATCACATCATAGCGAAGTGGTTTCAGTTTAGTTTTTGTCCTCCCGTGCTTGGCCTGATGGCCTACCTACGAATTTGCATGTCATGTGTTTGACGAAATACGAGTTGTATTACAAATTATTGGCTCTTTTGGTCTTAATGGAGCAAATGCAGGTGTTGCCTCTAATGCATCTATTTCTCTCACGCATTGCAGGCTGACCCCGAGGGGGCAGAGCAGGCAAGTTTCCTGAAAGTAAGCCTTCAAGAAGATGTCAGAACAGCAGGGTTCTACACTGTATCATTTAGCTTCCCCTATTAAGGCTATCCGCACTCGTCCACCTCTATTTCCATCTCTTAAAAAGAATATTCTATCCTAGTCATCGAGATTCTCTACTCTATACCTATTTCTCCTGCACCCGTGTTATCTCTATCGCATACTCTATATCCACTATTCTATATTTTATTCCCCTTCCTCCCCCTTTCTCTCTCTCCCCAACTCTCTCTCTCTCCCCCCTGGGATGCACAGTCGCGGGTAGCGCACGGCACGCAGCTCCTCCAGGAATAGCGGTCCATCGACCGGCCGGTACCGTAGCGCACGCTTTGCAGGCGAGCGGTGCGGCCGGTACCGTAGCGCACGCTTTGCAGGTCCGCGGTGCGGACAGCCTAAGGATGGCATGAGTTACAGAGACATTTGCAGCAGTCTATTCTGCAGGTAAAGAGTACTCTATATGTAATAATCTCAATGCAAGCAGTTCCTCATTTCCTGTGTATATTTGCAGACCTCTCCAACAGCTACCTGAGTCGGTTCCCAAAAGCTAATCAAGGACGGGACACCTAGGATACATCTTTTGTCGTCTGTATTTCCTCACTGTTAATCTGTTATGATGTCAGCTAAGGAAGAGGAACAAGGTAGCATCCTGCTCAACAACTAACTTTGATAGTAGAAGCTCTTGCACAATCAAAAAACTATATTTTGCTTTGCATCAAAACTAGGATATAAGCTATATATTTGGCTGCATATATTGCTTATCTCGTAACTTGAATCTTTGCCTTTACAATACCAAATCTTTGATTCTCATATTGATATAAGGTAACTTAAACCATACAATACTGCTTTGCTGTTTCTGAAAACTTGCACGGTCATATTTGAGAGCAATGGATTTGATCCAATCCACCCCGCCGACCATACATAAGTGCCAAATCTTATTAAAAGCATCAATAATACAGTAATGGACTACTAACTATATTTGCAAAGCACAAATCACAAAAATTACATGTCCTGCTCTACGGATGGCCTATTGGCATGTTGTGTGCAGCAAAGCCATGGTTCTCAAGGAGAACATAAATGTGATTTGGTGTGCATGTCAGCAAATACCTTTGTTCTTAATTTTTTGTGTTGAGCAATCTTTGACTCCATTGAAACATGATGATTACCCAAAGTTCCTTAGGGCATGATTGGTTGCCCCGCTCACGCCGTCGAAGGGCCATCCGGTATCACTCGGTGCACTTGCTCCATGTTTGGTTCCATCCCCTGCTCGTACCTTTCGCCTGCTTCCTCTCATTCATCTGCCCTCCCCCATCCCGCACGGTTCCGTCTTCTCAATTTCCACTTCGCTCTCGATGCAAGACGGTTTGATTCACGCATGGTGTAGGGGCCCATGTGTCAGACATCAAAACTTTGGTGCATGCATTTAACCAAACACGACCTCGTCTCATACTAGACCAACAATAAAGACAACCAAACATGACCGTCTGCACGAGCTCAACTTAGCTCCTTCGGTCTTGCACAGCCTGACCATCCTGGCAGTGCTGGGTTTGGCAGAGCTAAAGTTCAAATAAAGTAAAAAAGCCAAGTAAGAGCCAAAGCTACGAGTCCTAATAAAGTACTAGAAGTCTCTCGAAAGAAGTCTCTGTTTAATATTAGGTATGTGCGGTACCGCATGTGCCATTAAAAAAGATGATTCGACAAACTTTACTGATATTTATTTATGAATATATTTTTTTCAACAATATCATGATCAGCCTTTGTTGATCATTAGCTTGAATACATCCACTGTTTACATGCAGACCATTATAGTTTTGATGGCTTATTAGCCGTGAAGAAAACCATGACAAGATCATTTATAATTACTAGACATTTCAATAGAGATAAACAAGTTATAAGAGACTAAGAGCCATTAGACTTTCTGATTTAAAATGAGTCTCAAAATTTTCTTTTTAATTCTGTACTGTAAAAGAGATTTTTTTTTTTTTTTTGCTATAGACACGTGCGTGCCGCACGTGAGTATGAACCACAATATGGATTTTGCTCCTTTGGTCATGGTCCCTGTAGTAGTCAATAATGAAAGGAAAACTCTACTAGAAGCATTAAAGTATTTATATATGTGTAATCTTGAGTAAATGTATGTTTTTTGTGTTTGTAAAATGTATTAGTCATGAACTCAGCAATTCTCCTATCAAAGAGAACTTTTTTTTAGACACGTGCATGTAGCACATGCATTTCCACTAGTAAAACGAAAAAAGATCGAAACGATAATAGTGTAAGGACCCGATCGGATGAAATACTGGAGATCAACTACATGTTGGCAATGGGGATGGACTATTATTTCTTAGCAATGGAGCGGGTCTAAATTACAGAAGACGATGGGCGATGGACTACTAGTATGTTAATAACAACATAGAAATGAACCAGTACCGAAGTTGATGAGGATCATCTACCAAAGGACGATGATGGGATAGACTGTGAACCCGAAGGATCCACTAGAGAAGACTACTTACTCATCGTGCAATTCATCTGTAGCCTCCCCCGGCTCACCAACTCTTGTCTCGTGCAGCATTTAATTTGGCCCTGCCTGCATGCCTTTGTATCTACACACTTTACCTGGTCTCATTTTGCACCATCGTCATTTGTTTTTTTTTTATGAAACCCATCGTCATTTGTTTGAGTCGCCACTGCTTGACGGCAGGCTATATAGCTAGCATATATAGAGGGGTCGCTTGAAATGCTGAGAGACAGACTGTGCGCGTGCGTGTGTTCTGGGATCGGAAGGAAGAATGGTGTATGCATGCCTAGTCACACTTGCCATGGTTGGTTGAGGCACTGAGAGACAACGGGTGCGGGATGCAGGCTGGCGCAGCCCCACTCATGATCGTCATCTCTCAGCTGAGGCAAGTGTTCACTCTCCCCGACATAGGCAGCAGACCTCGATCACGTATCTCGAGTAGAAATGTGTATTTGGCGTTGGCCTCGTTTAGATTAAGGTTATGAATCAGTATTTGACATTGTAGCACTTTCGTTTGTATTTGACAATTATTGTCCAATTATGGTCTAACTAGGCTCAAAAGATTTGTCTCGTAATTTACAATCAAACTGTGTAATTAGTTATTTTTTTATCTACATTTAATACTCCATGCATGTGTCCAAAGATTTCATATGATGGAGAGAGAGTGAAAAAAACTTGCAATCTAAACAAGGCCCTTGTTTAGATTGGGGTTAGGAATCAGTATTTAGCACTGTAGCACTTTCGTTTGTATTTGACAATTATTATCCAATCATGGCCTAACTAGGCTCAAAAGATTCGTCTCATAATTTACAATTAAACTGTGTAATTAGTTATTTTTTTATCTATATTTAATACTCCATACATGTGTCTAAAGATTTGATGTGATGAAGAGAGAGTAAAAAAACTTACAATCTAAACAAGGCCTTTGTTACCAGAACTGCTCCAATACTCCCTTTTCTAAAAATAGTGCCGATCTCAGCAGACATGCTAGATAATTATTTTTTATTAGTTATTATATTTCTCTTGGGTCCTGCTTGGGCCTGCCTGTCCAAGCCTGTAGCCCATCATCTCTTCTAGACCCCTTTGTTGCTAGAGTTTTGTTTCGTCGTCGACTAAGACGAGCGTGGACACTGCCATTGTGGGAGTCTAGATGCTGTCTGGTCGTGATGCGTTCCAACGATGCAAAGCAAGACCACAGGAGTGGCACCTCGCGGCAGCGTTACACTAGTTTGACAAGAGGACCGGGATTAGATTGAGAATTACTACTTTAGGTTTCTCTCTCGATCGTACTCACATCCTGAGTCCTTGCTTCGATCCACTGAAGGGGATGGTTCGTGGTCGCCGACTAGTGACTCTGCTGCCCCAGGACCTGGTGATGGTTATATTGCAGTATACAATGAAGAGAGGGTTGTTGCCAAGCCTATGGCCTGAGCATCTGCGATCGAATGTAATCAGCCCAGGCCTGTTCGCTTGAAGTTATCAGCCGGCTTATCAGCTAGAATCTACAGTATTTACCTCTCACAACAAAACAGCTTCAGCCGGCTTTAATACCAGCCGAACAGAGAAAAATCAGAGAATTACTCCAATAGACACATAGCTAACATAGTACATATTCATTTGCTACCACTTGCTACGAGCATCAAGCAACCGCAGCCTACTCGATCCTGCCCTATTTAACTCACCTGATCAACAATGCTCGTTTACTTATACAGCTTTCATCCACTCATCACCCCAGCTCCTCTTATATATGCTACTATACCACATTGTAGTCCACAAACTCGGATTGGCGATTTGAGAATTAATGGAGGGCACCAGGATAAGTCCTAACACGCACAACCAAAGTAAGTTGCTACATTCGATCGAGTATTATGAAAGTATTGTTGACCTTTGCACAAGAGGTTTGGTTCAAAGAGAATTCACGCTTTGCTGGTAGCACGGGCACTTGATGGTAGCACGGGCGGTGAATGGCGTGTAGGACCAGTACCAGACTACCAGCTGCAGCATGTGTGCAGACATTTGAGGTGTGCGAGATAAACAGCTATCAAGAGCGGACGCCCAACGGGGTTCTCTTACTCGGTAGACACCTCTTTTCAGTGGTATGGCCTCGTGTGCGTTCAAGGGACAAGCAAGTATGCGTCCATTAGAGGTCTAGACATCCCCATCGCGTAAACATGAAGGGATTCAATAAGCTGTAAAGCACATCAGCGATCCTTAAAGTTATTTATGATATCAGATAGGTCTATATTAGCATATATGAGGAGAGAGCGAATCTCAAAGAAAATAGTGTTATGATCGCCTGAAATTCTTGGTGAAATGTATGCAGCTTTTGGTGCCAATTGGAAGGTCGACAATAATAGGACGGTGTATAATCAAATGCAAGTTAATAGTTTCTGGGGGATAATGATATCTCCAAATAAGTGCATTTAATTCTTTAATGTGCTTGTCCATCTAGTCCAGTAGTCTCGAAAACATGTATACATGTGTGTTCATTTATTAAAACAATTGGCAACACAACCCCTCCTCAAATTATAGTTTGCTTTGGTTTTTCCTGAAGTCAAACTTCTTGTAACTTTGATCAAGTTCAAAAAAATATACTAACATATAAATCTTTAGATTAGTTGCATTTTAAAGTTTTCATAAAATATATTTTGATAGTGCATTTATATATCTAAACTCATAGATGCTAGTATACTTTTTTTGTACAAACGACTAAAAGTAGAGAAGTTTGATTTACAAAAAGAATCAAAGTGGACTATATTTTGGAATGCTGGAGTACTTAGTTTGCCTGTTCATGCTTGTGTGTGGATATCACTTCCTCCAGTTCTCAGCCTAGCAACTCTTGTGACTGTTTTGGGGAAAAAAAGGTAGTGTTACAAAAATAAGTAAATTCTTTGAATGCCATTGGAAATAGTCTTGATCCTTTCGAGCTAAGTATATTTGAATGGTACTGTCAACATAATTTGACATTTGAAATTCAAAACAAAGGGGAAAACCGGCATCGATCTCACAGCCAAGAACAAGTGCGTATTTTATATATATGGTACTACCAAGAATTACCAAGACGGCGGAACTACTCAACAGACACATAGCTAACATAGTACATATTCATTTGTTAGCACTAATTACTAGCTGCTGGAATTCTGTGCAGCCCCCCTACTTAACTAGCCTGATCGACCATACTACTCGTTTACATATACACAACTTCCGTCCACTCATGAGCACATCAGCGCTGCAGTTCCTCTTATGCATGTGACAATACCACAACCACAACTGCTGCAGCCAGCCTGCAGTCGACCTATAGCTAGCGGCTGGAATAGTGAGGCGATTTGAGAATGGAGGGCACCGGGACAAATTCTGACACCCAGGACGACCCAAGTACATCGGTTGTATAACCTGTCGTTCCGGCTGTTGCAGAGGAGGTTTGGTTCACCGAGACCGCACTGGTTCAGGACGAACCAGCACCAGGAGCTCGATGAAAGCAGCACGGCCCGTGGAGGAGGAAGGCTAGCCGACGCGCACGGCGAACAATTCCCAACAAATGGCGAGATTCAACCGAAATGTGGCCGAGCACTGCTTGCAGGATGCGGTCCAGGGCTTTAACAGCAGATCGAGACATCGCGCGGCTGCTATATACGGTCTTTCCGTGCGTAGCCTGATGCGAGGGCTCCACGCGGTGGGGTGGATAGGCTGAAGGGACTGAGAGTCCAAAGCCTCTCCGTATACGATGCCTGACTGGGACCGATCGGTCCCAATCTGCTGCTTTCTATGCTGCATGTCTCCTATCCTATCGTACGAACATTTTCAAAAAAAAATTATGAAAAATCAAAGAAGTTGTGGTGCCAGCTGTGATAGGCCAAGGCCTAGACGCCGAACCGCCTGGACCCATATGCAGGACTATGATGATGATCAGAGCAGGCAGGCAGCAGGCCCAACACAAATTAAAAAGAGCCCAACTAACCCAGTGCAGCCACTTCAGAAAAAAGAAGGGTAGTGGGCGAGAAGTGAGAAAGGAAAGCGCAAACGATAATGCTAAGATGCGGGCGTCCGTCCGTCGAGATGCTCCGCGTCGCCAGCCCAATAACCTCCCGCTCCTTCGTTTCTCAAAAAAAAAACTACCCATCCACTCATTCCTATCAACTCGTTCTATCGCTCCTATCCGCTCGTCTGCCGCCTCCGAGCGCATCGCACTGCTCATCCACTCATTCCTATCCACTCGTTCTATCGCTCCTATCCGCTCGTCTGCTACCTCCGAGCGCATCGCACTGCTCATCCACTCCATTCGTTTCCTTGCCCCTAATTTCTCTCTCCCCAATCTGCTCTCTTGTGCACATCCAACACAGAGTAGCGAGCACCGATGGTTTGCGGCATGTCGGTGAGTCGCAACGTGGCGGTGCGGAGGCAAGAAAGCCCCAGCGGCATGCGGTAAGCGCAGAGGCAAGCTCGTGTCGACGCGGAGGCTGGCGAGCCCCGGTGGCAGTCGCTCGTGCACGATGAGGCAAGGCCAGCAAGCCACGCGACGCGACGGCGTGGAGGCAGGAGAGCTCCGAGGGCACGCGTTCCGCACAGAGACGAGCTCGCGGCGGCACAGAGGCAGGTGAGCCCCGACGGCAACCACTCGTGAGCGACGACGCTAGGCCAGCGAGCCGCTTCCAAGGCGCAGCGCTCGACCTACGAGGCACGACGCGCTCGGCAAGTAAATGTTGCGCTATGCTGAAAGCGTATGTTTTAATTGTTTCAAATGTTTCGTACTGGTGGATCCGCCCCTTAGCCATGTCAGCAGCAGCGCACGGTGGCGGGAGCGGCAGCTCCCAGCTCCAGCGCGTCCGCGTGGCGCGCCTCTCTCGTCTCCGGCAATGAGCTGCGTGGCAGTGAAGAGGCTACGGCTCCCGCCGCGGCGCTGAGGCCCGGGCCCCGGTCATGGCGTGGAGGCCTAGAGGGATGCCCCCAGCGCGGGCCATGGCGAATCGGTCCAGGCCCCCGGCGAGGCGTCCCCGGCGAGGCCTCCGAGAGGAAGCAGGCACGGGCGAGCGCGAGGTTCTTCTTCGGCGTGGGCGACGGACTGCTATTTTTTTTTCATAAAAAGTTTCGGAGTTTTGATGTGCGCGAGGATTGGAGTTGGAGATCGATACATAATCTGACCTTCGACGGGGGAGGGAACCGGAGGGAGCACGCGCAAGAGGGAGGGAAGGAACCGGAGGAGCGCGCACACGAAGAGGAGGTTGGACGAAAGCCTTTGATATTCAGAAATGCTATACAACACTCTTGATATTTCCTCCACGTAGTTGGATCGGAGAGGCAGAGCGAAGGGGGCGACGCGCGAAGTCTGCCGGTAGAGTCTCCGTTAGAGATTTTCTAGGTGTAGATAGAGATATCAGCTTCAGTACAGGGTTCGATCGCATATATATAGCAAATCCCAATTATATAGAATCATATGCACAATTATACACTCAAAACTCGCTAGACCAATAAGCTAGCACATGTATACGAGTATATTCTCCTGGCTACGAAGATAGTTTATTAGACATGATAACTAGCGACACCCTTTCTTTCCACGTACGACATAGGCATTTCAATGCAGGGATGCTACTATGCTAGGGAGCTAGATTATATAGCTAGGAGACAGCAGCAGGATCGATCGGAGCTATCAGCTTGCTAATTAATCAGATGCAAAAGTTGCAACTGCCGGCATTGCTTGCGCTTGCGCGATGCATGCATGGAGCTCGGATCGATAGATATCCCAAATGAGCTCAACCTCAACTGACATTGCTGCTCGACTGTTGTGAGTATGTGCTTTTTCCTTTGATGAATAACACAAACAAAGGCAGGAGCTTGCATTGCAAGAGCATCCAGCTACATCTGCATCTGCATATATATATATACACTACTGGAATCGCAGGATTTGCCTAGTGCCGCAGGCACTAGGCAAAGGCCCAGAAACACTAGGCAAACAGTTTGCCTAGTATCACACTAGGCAAACAAGGGTCGGCAGAGGCGGACTAGGTAAAGAGCACTTTGCCGAGTGTCAAACCTCGGACACTCGGCAAAGTGTTTGCCTAGTGTCAAGGACACCACTCGGCAAAAGTATTCCACTGACGGTGGAAATCGTAACGGACGTTTTGCCTAATGTCGGAGGTCTGACACTCGGCAAAGTATGCAAGGTTTGCCTAGTGCCAGGCGTCCGACACTAGGCAAATATGTCAAGCTTTGCCTAGTGTCAGGCCGCCTACACTAGGCAAATATGCCAAGGTTTGCCTAGTGTCAGGCCTTCGACACTAGGCAAACTGCCTACTTTGCCTAGTGTCAGTTTCCTGACACTAGGCAAAGCCTGTTCCCGGGTGCGCCATGTGTGGCCCCTTTGCCTAGTGTCAGACCCCTGACACTAGGCAAAGTAACCAGAAGCTGAATTTTTTTTTTGATTATTCCATTTGCGACACAAATATAAATCATATTCAAACACCACAAATATATCACATGAATCATAAATAAGAACCACATGTTCACATATATCACATGTTCATACCAAAAGTCCAAATGTGCCACAAGTTCACAAGTTCATAAGTGCACAACCAAATTTCTTAACAAAGTTCACAACAAGCTGATCACGACGATTGTCAAGGGTGAAGAGGCCCGTGGTTTGATGCTCCAGGCGACCCTTCCACTTGATTCGGCTCAAGCTGTGGTGCCGGCGACGCTCCAATCTGTGAAGCCGGCGACCCTTCCACTTGATTCGGCTCAAGCTGTGGTGCCGGCGACGCTCCAATCTGTGAAGCCGGTGACCCTCCAATTTGATTCGATGCCACGCCCGATTGATGCTGAAAAAAATGAAAAGGATACCGTCAATAAAAAATTTCGGCAGAACCTCTCCTGCACGGAGAGGTTTCCAAACCCTGCAAGAAAACAAACGGCACGATGACCGTCAAGAACATACATATCAATACACCGCCACCAACACCACCACCACCCGAACACCACAACTGCCACCACCACACCACAACAACAACCGCCGTCACCACCAATGGCAGGGTGGCGATCAATGGAGCACATGCGTCAGGTGTCATTTGCTTCTCTGTGGGAAGAAAGATAGTCTTAACCTTGTCCCAGTTCTCCTCGATCTCAATACCTCCACACTCTGAGAAACTAATGGTGCTGCCAAGCCTTTCTGATCCAATCGAAAGGTAATACTCTTGGTCATGCGGCACAAATGGCTCAACTATGAAGGTTGTAATTGGAGCTTTGCAGCCACCCATCTCGACCTAGATACATGAGCAAATTCAGTCATACAGATTATAAATAGCTTTAACGATCAGGTTTGTTCTGGTAAAAGCATATGGCAAGATGACCTTCAAAAAAAAGCATGGCAAGATGCTAGTCATGACAGTACCTCAACTCCCAACCGCTCCTTGACAAATTGGCGAACTTGGGCAAGATCTAGGTTGAGGGCCACAAGTCCACTCTTCCCACGTTTCCCAAAGAGCATGTCAGGTTTCACAACCAACTTCATAGATGAGAGCCATGGCTCCTGGTTTGCAAGCTCAGTGAAATCCGTTGACTGTGTGACCTGTGATTAAGCATTCTGAAAATTCAATCAACTGGTCTTGAGGAATATGTAAAAAACAGGGATGCTATAGTGAATGAAAGAAGATAACTAATATAGAACATCAGAACCTGAAGAACCTCCCTTGAGAGTAATCAAACTCGATCTGTGTAACTGTATTTCTACAACCAATAAACCCAGCTAATGCAAAACACTAAGCAAGTGCACCTTCAAAGAGAACCCAAGTAAAATGAACCAGTTGTTTCCTATCTGGTGAATGGCAACTAAAAACGAAGACAATCTGTTGGTGTTACCTAGATGATCTACTGGTTTTTGACACAGACCCAGTTTATCAGAGTAAAATTCCCCTAAACCAAACTATATAACTGCTACTTGAAAATTCTGGTTTCTATGGAGGTTGAGATTTCAATGACCACAGCCATAGACCTTGCAAATCCATTCTATGGAGCGAGCTAACTCCGGCAGACCGGCACCCGATCCTGTTCCTACGGTGACCGCGCGCAAGATGGTGGGTGCTGATTATGATTATCCAAGACATGGAGATTCATTTGGATAGAACAGGAAAAGCAGGAGCCGTCACTACCAACCTAATAAAATCAGGACTCGTCACTCTGATCCAGCATTTCAATTTGTGCAGCTTGTGCTTTTGAAAAAGCTTACCCCAAATAACACTAAATAAATCCACATGATGCTCTTTTCACAAAGTCACAGCCAGCCAGCCGACAAACAACTATAGCGTCAATACGAAACTAGCTTAGCTCTGTCCTAGCTTGCGCCATTTGAGCTTCAAGTACTCTACATGTATCAGGTATACCAATAAATCATACTGCAAGAGCAAGCAAAGCGACAAGGTACAAGCATACTAAATTCCCCCTCCAACATTGCATCTCGACTCAACACACAAGGTAGAACTAATCAATCTGAACTATCTTAGAAAACTAAGTACAGTCAGTTCAATTCCCCCCTTTTCATCATCCATGTTTCTGATCTAAAAAATACAATAAAATCATTTCATGTATTTTATGATTTTATCATGGCTGATAGGAACTGAAAAACAAAAATAAGAATTTGGTACTGCACCGAAGGTAGGAGAACTAAGGCTCCTTGTTCAGCACAAACAGATATGCTGCTGGATGGTAAAGCTAGCCCTGACCTGACGACGCTATGCAGTAATGAACTTTTGATTTGACAGTCAAAATTAGCAGGGCCATATGCATCAGCAATTCAACATGCTATTTTAATTCGTTTCGATCCAATCAGCTGATATATGCATCAAACTAACTACATTTTATGCTATCAAAGAACCGCATTAATAAGCAATGCCCTGGTGTTGATATTTATGGTACTAGCTAGCAATCCAACAGGCATTGGAACTCTATAGGGTCCGAGTCCTCAAGCAGAAGGCCACTCACCTTGATGGAGGCGGATGATCCGAAGCTGAAGGCGCTCGCTGCCGTCTTGTAGCCCAGCTCCACGGTCTTGCGTGCTCGCGGTGGAGTCTCGCCGAGTGCTCGAGTCGCCGTCTGCCCGTCTCAGTGGCTTGGCCTCTCTGCTCCTGCCTCCTGCTCCGTCCTGCTGGCTGCTGCTTGCTGCGTTGCGGTGAATGAACTGGCCGCTGGCACGGGCGCGCGGGCGGCGCTGGCGCGGTGGGGCGGGCGGCGCGGCCTGCGGGCGCGGGCGCGGGCGAGCTGGCGCGCGGGTAGCGGCGGCGCTGGCGCGGGCGGCCGGGCGGCGTGGGCGCGGCGCGGGGGCGGGGGCGGGGGCGGGCCGGCGTGGGCGCGGTGGCTGTCTGCGGCTGTCTGCTTGACTGCCCGGCTGGCCGAAAGCGTTTAAGTCCCAACCGCTCCTTTGCCGAGTGCCGGATCGCACTCGGCAAAGATTTGATTTTTTTTTAAAAAAAATTCTTTGCTGAGTGTTCCAGATTTGGCACTCGGCAAAGATTTAAATTTTTTTTAAAAAAAATCTTTGTCGAGTGTCTCAGATCTGGCACTCGACAAAGAAATTTTTTTAAAAAAAATACTTTGCCGAGTGCCCCTGGCACGGCACTCGTCAAAGATTTATTTTTTTTTATAATTTCTTTGCCGAGTGCTCCTGTGGATGTACTCGGTAAAGAGGAAATTTTTAAAAAAAATTTAAAACCATCTTTGCCGAGTGCTTTATGCTTGGCACTCGGTAAAGACAGCCTTTGCCGAGTGCCATGTCCCGGCACTCGGTAAAGTTTTTTTGTTTTTTTTTTGTTTTTGGCCTCTAATTTTTTTGTGCAGCCCTTTTAAAGCACGAGGAACTTCTAGTTACAGTTTGGGGATTTTTTGTGGCTTTTTGATATATTTAGTTACTTTATTTCGTTTACTTGAATTTTTTCGAAAAATAGAAATTTGAACTGCACGTGGTACGAATAATAGAATTTAATGATTCAAAAATTGATAGTCATGTTAGTAAGTGTTGTGAGAGGCCGTATCCAGGAACGGACCGAAAATTTCGGACATCTTGTTCACGAAACATGTCCGCGAAATTGCGTGTGAAGTATTTTTAAATTCTATAAAAAGCAAACGAAGTCCGAAAATCATGAAACTTGTTGAGATGTCGTGATATCATATGTGGAGGCTATGATAAAATTTTTAGAAGATTTCGTGCACGTTGTCACGTACGATGCTTACAAACCAGGACATCTCTGCATATGATCACATGTGGAGATGTTAGGGTTTCTAAGCATCATACGTGACGATGTGCTCGAAATCTTTTTAAATTTTTATCATGGCACCCGCATGCGATATCTTGACTTATCAATAAGTTTCATGAATTTCAGACTCCGTTTTCATTTAATAGAATTTAAAAACTATTTGCTCGCAAGTTCGTGGTCATGTCTCGACGTGAAGATGTGTGAAATTTTTGGTCTGTTTCTGGATACGGCCTCAACTAACACTTACTAACATGAATATCATTTTTACATTCATGAATTGCCATTATTCGTCACACTTGCAGTTCAAATTTGCATTTGTCAAAAAAATTCAAAGAAATTAAATAAACTAAAGAAATATAGCAAAATTTCATAAAATTATGCCAACTTTCAACATGTTGGTCAAGGTATAGTAGGAAAGCTACAGAAAAAAATTGGAAGCTAAAATCAAAAAAGAAAAAATATTTTGCCTAGTGTCTCTGTAAGACACTAGGCAAACTGACCAGTTTGCCTAGTGTCGTCCGGAGACACTAGGCAAAGTTCTAATTTTGCCGAGTGTTAACGGAAGACACTCGGCAAAATGGTAACGGCGGTTGCCCTCCGGCAGTCTTTGTCGAGTGTGATGGTATGCCTAGTATTGACACTAGGCAAAATGGTCATTTACCGAGTGGATTTCTTTGCCTAGTGTCGACACTCGGCAAATCGTTATTTTGCCTAGTGCCTTTATTTTGCCGAGTGCTCCGGGGTCTAATACTCGGCAAACAAGCTCTTTGCCTAGTGTCCGACGATTGGCACTAGGCAAACCATTAAACACTAGGCAAATCTCGGTTTTTCAGTAGTGATATATACGTACGTAATTCATGCAAACACAAACTAACAACGACCATTTCAAGAATAAACAAACACACTAAAAACTAATGTACACCT
The DNA here is from genome assembly GCF_019320115.1 of Miscanthus floridulus. Lineage (NCBI taxonomy): Eukaryota > Viridiplantae > Streptophyta > Magnoliopsida > Poales > Poaceae > Miscanthus > Miscanthus floridulus. The sequence goes on along the minus strand of NC_089581.1, from coordinate 11,856,929 downwards.
TAAACTCAAATAAATAATGTTTTGAGCTCTGAAGTTCTTGATCATCAAATGAACGACAATAATTATAAGTATATTAATCAAACGGAGAGAGAGAGAGATGTGGTGGTCATGCTTGGCTCCTCGCACGCCATCCGCAGTAGAGCCAACGTATGAGTCGGCAGCTATGCGAGTGGCATACAGGGAGCCAGGCATATCCCGCCCGCCTTTTTCACCCTACCTCTTTATTTCAGACGACCGACCTGCGCCATAGGCCCATAGCAGCTACTGCCGATGCTGCTGCTGCTGCTTCTTCTTCCTCCAACCGCACGGATCGACGTACGTACACCTACTATCCGTCTCCAAACATCGACGACCACACCGCAATGCCATGCATGCTCTTCGATCATTCCCTGAACTTGCAGTTGCAGGGTTCATATATGCAAGCACAGCTAGCTGGAACAAGCAGGTAGCTACCTACACTACCGGAGACTGTTTAGTTACCGAGTGCCCCGACAATTACCGAGTGTCAAAAGTCGGGGCACTCGGAACATATTATTTACCGAGTGCCAACACTAGGAAAATAAAAACACCCGGTAGTCGACAGCTTTACCGAGTATACACACTCGGTAACTTAAGACACTCGATAAAACTACAAGTTTACCGAAGGGGCGCACTCGGTAAAAACAGCCACTCGGTATTGAGGTGCCACGTCACCTACGATAGCAACCGTGCGCCAAACGGCGTCACGGCATGACATGTTTACCGAGTGTTATGAGCATACACTCGGCAAACATCACGGTAACAGCTCCGCCCGTAAAGCACCCATAGCAAATAAAAAAGACCGAAAAATGACATGTTTACCGAGTGTTATGAGCATACACTCGGCAAACATCACGCTCGGTAGAAGTATTTGCACTCGGTAATAATAAAGTTTTACCGAGTGTAAGTGCACAACACTCGGTAAACACTATCTTTTACCGAGTGTATTGGCGCAACACTCGGTAAAATTCAACCAAATTTCTTGTTTTTTCCCTTCATTCTTTTTCCTCTATCCACATATGATATTTAGTACTCCATTCCAAAATATGGTGTTTATTTCGATTTATTTACTATATTTCACAAAATTTTCATTCTTTATGAAAATTAGGTACATATCGTGTAAATTTAATTGTAATAATTAAAATCGAACTCGATAAATCACGAGATTGGAAGAATTAACATTGAAGCATACATCTATGTTATAGAAAAAATTTCATACCGTTTTGGAAGTATTTTTACATTCGTCGTTGCCGAACCGGTACATCTCCCCAAGAGACGCTAAACATTCACAATGACGAGTAGGATTTCTATTAAGAGTGAAATTCAACAATATGATTTGAACTTGGAATTTTTAGATAGTAAATAGATGACATGAAATAGTTCATGTGAAAGTTTGGTGAATTTTAGGATTAAATTAGCATTTTTTCTTTTTTGTTTTGCATGAAATAATGGATACTTTTACCGAGTGTGACCTGAAACACTCGGTAAAGGTTAGCCACGGCCCACCTCTGCCACAGTGGGCTGCCATGCTTCTGTTTACCGAGTGCCGTAGATCTGGGCACTCGGTAAACATGTACCAGGCTTATGTTTACCGAGTGCCGTAGATCTGGGCACTCGGTAAACATGTACCCCACATGTCATTGGGCTGCGGTACTTGAGTTTACCGAGTGCCGTACATCTAGGCACTCGGTAAACAGAAGCATTCAACACAGCCGTTTCTCCCTCAAATCGTGCACAGACGCACACACACACACCGCACACGCCTCCCCACCGCCGCGGCCGCCTCCTTCCTCCACCACCGCCGCCACCGGGCGGTCCCCCACAGCTGCCGCCACCGGAGAGACGGAGAGAGAGAGAGACGGAGAGAGAGACAGCGGCACCGGCGCACCGGACGACGATCCCCTCCGCCGACGCCGCCCCGTGCTCCCTCCTTCGCTCCCGTTCCCGCGAGGTGGGGTGGGGTGGGCCCCAGCAGCAACGGCGACGGCGAGCACTCTCTCCCCTCCACCACCGCCGCCACCGGGGGAGGGCGGTCATCCGCCGCCACCGCGGGACTGCCGCCGCCGCGGCCGCCTCCTCCCCTCCAAGCTCCGGACCTGCTCATCTGCTGACTGAATTAGGTAACACACCACTGCTCCCATGCATCCACTTGGCATTACAAAACTAGACAGCACAGCTTCATCACATCAAAGGGCTTATTATTATTAGTTCCATCAGAACTTGTCAATTAGTTACTCCAAGATTAGTCACCAGTTTGGTCGATGTGTGAATTTGGTTACCAGTTGCTCGATCTCATCAGTAGTCATCACAGCAGTGGAACAGAAGAAGAGAAACGAAAGAACATTGAGACCTATTGCTTGCTATATGGTACACAGAGAGAGAGAGGCGCCTTAGTAAGGCCTACGTCCCTGGAAGGACGGGGATGGTGGCAGCAGGCCAAGGCAAGGCGAGGTGGCTGACGGCAAGCCTGCTAAGCTTCCAGCATCAGGGAGACAACACGGGACTGCAAGTTCCGTGGCTGAGGGCAAGCCTGCTAAACTTCCAGCTTCAGGGATACAACGCGGGACTGCCGGTTTCGCTTGGCCACCCGCACGAACACAACAGAAAGGCATGATGGCGCCCACCATGGCCTGCGGACTTCCTGCTCTCCTTTCAGGCAGGCAACTGGCGAGAAATAGGACTAGGAGTTAGATGAAACATTCAAGCATGTATTTTAGTTTACACTGTGCAAGTGCAAGACAGAAAATACTATAAAATTATCACCAGATTGCAGGAGAGCCAAATAAATGCTCAGTTGTTTCAGGTTCCAGGAGGAACATATTTGACAAAGATAAGCAAGCATGCAATCCGACTGATAACACTTATCATACTTTTACAGACTAAAACAGATAACTAGCTTCCATGATATCTCCCTTTTTCCTTGGACCCATGATTTTATTTCTCAAAGAAAATGATTTGGTGACTGAATTTTCCATTTTTTACTTCATATACTAGTCTGGGTTACTGTTGGACTGTGCTAAATGTACTGGCCTCAAGCTGCACTCTGAAGATTGGAGCTCTAGAAAATCAAGATAGACCTGTGGGCTGTGGCTGTGGCACTGTAACCGTGCTGCTGAAGTCATAACCGTACAGTGAAATGTCATGGTCATAGGTCATCTTAGATTTCAGGTGATTGGGTCATGCCTAATCAAATCATCTGTGCATGTGCAGGTGCTTGACAAGGAAACCACGTTACCTACTGACATCATTGAGAACAATAGTAAACATTATATAACTAAACCATAAAGTTTGCCAAAGAATAAAAGAAAATGTGTGCCTTGTATTTCTACAATAAAGTGACATTTATATTTATATACTAATTAAGCATTAGTTAAAACGTCACCCAAACCATAACCTGAATTTTCTTTTTGCTAAGTTACCAACATGAGGTCCCAAGTTCTGTAAAAGGAGCTAGTCACTAAGAGCACATAATTCAAGAACACTATAAGCCAGAAAATTAAGCTGCTGCCGGTTGCATTCCAAAAAAAAAAAATTAAGCTGCTAGAACTTTACAGTATTTCATTTGTTAAGATAGGGAAGTATTGCTAGGGGAAAGAACATTTTTCTTCACTGTTTCACACATGTCAAAAGCTATGCAAACTCAAAAGAAAACTGAAGAAAAAAATCTCAAACTCTAATGGGCATCATATAATCGAAATATGCAGGGATTGGGAAATGGTGATCCCAGGGAGTCACTCTCGCCGAGTAAACGGGATCCTGGGTCTTCTGTGCAGGGCAAACTACCCTGGGATGGTGAGGATCGATGGTGTTGTGCAGCCCGCCATGAAGTGGTCCCACTGGCACGCCGCCAGCGATCAGACTGATCGAGCTGGCAGGTGTTATAACAGCAAGGCCGACCGGGTGATGAAAGAGCTGTGGGTACGTGTTCATCGCACTATGCTGATAATAACATCACATTAATTGTATATTACTGACTGTATTTACTTGTAGGATTACTACACCTTGGCGGAGGGAGTACGTAGGGAGGACGCGGATGACGTGGTGAACAGAGTCTGTGTTCACCGAGTGCAGGACCTCTTCTACGAGACAAAGCTCATGTGCAGAAGAATTTACCATGCCCGCAGAGGACACAGAGTCACCAGAGCGCAGGCAGTGCACCTGCCCCTGACTAAGGAGCAATACTTGACGGTAAACATGAGATTACATCGTCTGCGATTAATTGCACTGAAATTGATTTATGATTTGTCATGTGCTCGTGTACGTGCAGGTGCCTCCTGCTTGGTGTGCGGGGATGGACAACTGCTGGGAGGCCATTGTGGACAAGTGGTTGAGTGAGGAGTACGAGCAATATCACGTCGTACGCTCACGTTGCCGTGCGATGATGCAGGGTTCCTCGCACAAACAAGGCCCCACTACCATCAAGGAATATGCAGCCAGATATGTACGCGGATTTCATTTCGTTGTTGCTATGCTAACTTCTGAATGCATAATATCTTATTGTTGTGCTTCTTCCTGCAGACGCGGTTCCACCCCGGCCAGGAGTGCGCCTTATTCAAGGCATATGCCTTGGCACACAAGGGCAAGGCAAAGGACCCCGACCTCGTCTACAACGCGGAGGACCCGCCCGAGGCATACAGCAACCCGAGCGTGCACAGGCGCCTCAGCGAGTACACGGCGATGGCGAGAGAGATCCATGGGTCAGAATTTGATCCGAGCACCTCTGACCTCGAGGGTGACATCGTCATGAGGTTGGGACCAGGTAAGCCACACGGGCGGTACTATATGGGCAACAGCACCATAGACACGGCCAACACTCAGACACTCGCCCAGATTAGAGCCCGGAGCACGAGTTCGAGTCTGGCCATACGCCCACGCTCACAGCCCCAGGTGGTAGCACTCCAGGTTAGTTCTGTTGCATTCGTTGTCCATTCATTTTCTACTCGTTCTTTATTTGCATTCTAACTATGTGATAAATAATTGTAGGCCCAGATTGAAGCCCTACATGAGTCACAGCAGGTCTCACAGAGCCAGCTTCAGGCCCTCGAGCTGTCGCACCAGGCCGAGTTGGCACAGGAGAGGGCGCGAGTGCAGGCCCAGCTTGAGGCCTTCCAGCAGGCGCACAAGAACTGGTACGAGTACATGGCCCGTTTTTCTCAGAGCATGGGCCAGCCTCCACCGCCTCCGCCGCCGCCGATGATACCGTTGGTGCCTCCACCTCCGCGCGACGGCACTCCTATGAGTCACTTAGATGCACTCTTCACTTTCGTGTCATATAGAGCTACCTTCGACTTATACCTTAGTTTGACCTACCATAGCTTAGACCTTAGAATTTGCTTTGATCCAGATAACTCACATGTGCAATCTCATTCTAGGGACCTTCTACAGCTGGATCGAACAACGATATGCAGGGTGATCAAGACCTGGACTTGACTCCGTTTCTCCGCAGGCCTCCGACCATGTGACAGGCCATCCGACCTTGTTTGATGGGTTTGTATGTTGAACTGTGGACTTGGTTGAACTTTGTGGACATTGGACACATGTTGATGGTGTTTGTGGACTTTGCATGGTGCTTGTCGACATATGTTGGTTATTGTGAGTGGATGTAACATTTGTGGACATATATGTGATATATATTGCCTATCTATCATGTTATTATAATTTCCTGTGATTTTGTTGTTTATTGTGACCGGATATGCACTGAAACAAACAAAAAAAAATTCTGTGGACATATTTTACCGAGTGTAGCACTCGGTAAAACAGAGATTCTGTCAGTTTTACCGAGTGTAGCACTCGGTAAAATAGAGAACAGAACCAAATTGGTTCTGATTCTGTGAATTTTGCCGAGTGTCCCATTTTTTACCGAGTGCCGCAACCCCACTCGGAAATATTTGACTACTTTTTACCCAGTGGGAACACTCGGTAAACATTATTTCCCGAAGTTTATTTGCGGAATTGTTTTAATCACAAAAATGGTTATTCTTTTACCGAGTGTTAGGAGATACACTCGGTAAACATTATTCAAAAAATTTATTTGCAGAATTGTTTTAATCAAGAAATGGTAATTTATTTACCGAGTGCTTCTAGTGCCACTCGGTAAAAGTCGCCGTTAACGGTCAGTTTGGAGGCTGACGACCGTCAAGTCATAATTGTTTACCGAGTGGCATTGAGGCACTCGGTAAATCCAGGCTCCGAGTGCGCCGATATTAGACACTCGGTAAAATAACTTCACCGAGTCGTTGTTTGCTGAGTCCACTTTACCGAGTGTGGAGTTTACCGAGTGTGTAGCACTATTTGCCGAGTGTTACTCACACTCGGTAACTACACAGTATCCCGTTGTGCTAGCTGTGTGTGGCACTGCAGCATATGCCTAGTTTGGAAAGACGAAGAGAAGTAACTCCTATTACACACACAAAACCCCAATAGACAAATTAACCCAGCATTTCTCTTCTTTCTCTCATAGTTGCAGGCTTGCGGCTAGCTAGCAGACGACTACAGCCAGGCCGAGCGAGATCGAACACAGGACAAGGGAGCTAGGTAGAGAGATGCGCAGTAGAGAAAGAAGAGAGAGATCAGGGGTTGGGGGGGGGGGGGGGGGGGGGGGCGGTGAGAGATGCACAGGCGCACAGCTAGCACGGACGACACAGATCGAGAAGGAAGAGAAGAACGGATGCTTGCATTGCTTTGCTTGTTGAGAATTGAGATGACCTGGGACGACTGGGGACTCCGGGAGGAACGAGGAGGTAGCAGGAGAGCTATGATGACTATGAGAGCGGCCAGTGGAGTAGAGGATTTGGCGGACTCTGTGTGTGTATTCTATGAGCCCCTGTATAAAATAGCTGGCTCATTCCAAAGTCCAAACCCCAGCCGCCCAGCGCATGCAGCTCTCCCTCGCTCTAGCTTGCCCTAGCGCTAGCTTCTCGCTCTGCCCCCATCCCATCCCGTCATCTATCCATCGTCCGGTTGTCGTCCACTCGTCCTAGTCCCACATAGCACACAGGCACACACACACAAGGCCACACGTTGCACGCTCCTCCAAGCAGCAGCAGCTCAGCTCATCACTTCATCAGCACATCACGGCCGTATGCAACAGAAGAGATGAAAAAACTTAAAATTTGGAGGTAATCTAAACAAGGCCTTGGTGCGTAGCAAATGCCCCGGCCGCTTTATTCCTATTCTTGGATGCGACCTTTTAATTTGTAGGCATGCGCGTGTGCTCGTGTGTGTATATGTATGTGTGTCTATATATATATATATATATATATATATATATATATATATAGACACACATACATATACACACACGAGCACACGCGCATGCCTACAAATTAAAAGGTCGCATCCAAGAATAGGAATAAAGCGGCCGGGGCATTTGCTACGCACCAAGGCCTTGTTTAGATTACCTCCAAATTTTAAGTTTTTTCACTCTTTCTCCATCACATCAACTTTTAGCCGCTTGCATGGAGCATTAAATGTAGGTAAAAAAATAACTAATTGCACAGTTTAGTTGGAAATCACGAGATGAATCTTTTGAGCTTAGTTGGTCCACGATTGAATAATATTTATCAAATAAGACGAAAGTGCTACTATTCATCGGGTTTAAATTTTTTGCAATCTAAATATGGCCCAAGTGAAAACCCTAGACGACGCTCTAGCTGCCATAGTGCATGTCACATGTCAGGGTGGTGGCTACACCTAGCCCTGCTGCCTACCTGCACGCCGGCCGGCCGGCCAGCTTTATTTCTGTCCCTGGCAACTGGCATGGCTTGCTAGCTTGGCAAGCGCACACAACCCCAGCCAGCCCAGCACCTTTGTGCTTGTGGTTGTGGCCACGAGCCACATGCATGAATACATGATGCATGGGCGCCGGCAGATGCATGCAATGCAGCACACAAGAACGAACGAACGAAACGAATCGAATCTCCGTATGCTCTCATTCTTCTTGACAACATTATTTTTCTTCTTGCCTGTGTCTGTGTGTGCTTGTGATGCTTAATTTGCAAACTTTCTGAACCCTGGGGTCTCGCAGCGTTTGGACGGGAGCCAGATGTCCGATCCGAATGCGCGCTCGAGTCTGGACCAACCAAGGCCGTGTGTCACGCTGTCTACTCCGCATGCCCCGTGACCCTGCGTGCAGCTGCAATCGGCCTTTTGCCTTTCCATCGTTGGGCTGCCCTTGGCCGCAAAAAAAAGCTGATGCGATGCGACTGGGATGATGGCCAAAAAGGAGGAACCGAGCTGTGCACATTTTGTGCACGTACTAGCTATCTTGCGTTGGATTAATTTTAGTTGCACTTAACCGAGAAGAAGAAGTACATGTTTGCCTATAGTATATAGTAACTAAGATAGATGTGTTCCAGCTAGTTGTGACGGTACAACAGGCCACTACAGTCGTATGTGATTTACTACAGAGTACAGACGTACTAGAGCTTGCATTGTGATTTCTCTTGTCAAGGACATACAGTATCATGCATCATGTCTGGATCTTGTAGTAGTCTATGTTTACTAGCAGTACTAGCTAGTAGCAAGCCTGCAACTTGGTCATGGTAAGGACACGACATTCACATTTTGGCAAAGGTTAATGCAACGAGCATTGGATGTACACACGCGCGAGCGCAGAAACTATGTTGAAAACAAAATCTAAGTCAAACATTCTTAACTTATTTGACAATCAATTTCTTTTTAGAAAAAAAATCTATGTAGTTTCATATATGATGAAAGTATTTCTCATAGTGAATCTAATTAATTAAGAACATAAATCTTATGTTGTTAACCTACACAAATTTGTGGTCTATTCTGATCTAGAGCACCGACCAATGGACGGCTCTAAGCCTCAGACATGGCACGGTTGGCAATCGTTAATGGAAGAACAATGGGGTTTGATAGGGAAGGAGACGCGCCAGAGTAAAAAGTCTCATGTAAACACATATAAGGCATGGATGCCCAGATACCCTAAATTTTAAGGGGCGAAGGAGGGAAGGAGATTTAGGATTCCATTAATTATATATTGGGTTGATTTAGGAGGATTGTTGGAGGATGCTTTTCCTTTATGTGTTATAAACCTTGAATTTGGATATAATTAGTTGAATATAGCAGATGAAACGTTTGGAAATTGCTTTATAATTACTTTGAACAAAGTTCAGAGAAGTTTGACTTGAGAAAAAAAATTAAGGGCTTGTTGGTTTGACACGGCTCCTTGGAGCTGGAGCCAGTGAAGCCCTAAATTGTATTTTGCATGGAAAGAGAGAAACAGCTCAAATAAAAAATGTTGCTACAATGCTTCCCTCTACCAGCGTTCATAGGGGTGGGCTTAATTAACATAAACCGAAAGACCGAACCGAAACAAAAAAAAATGGTTTGTTGTTCGGTTCCAGGTAGGAATGGAATCAAAATAACTGAGAAGATTTTTCGGTTCCTACTCTCATATAACTGAATTAGCTGAAATAAATAATATATATAAATTGTACTTCACGTATTGCTTGCACTTTGTAAGACTATGTTTGGGTTATTTGTTATGTCGCATGTTTGAATTGCTATGTATTTGTGTTACTAGAGTGCTATTGATCTTTTATCAATTATTGTTGTCTAAAATAGAGGTAGTGTTGTCTAAATTTGTTATATGTTTTTGTTATCTCCGCATCTACTGAAAAAATGGGTTTGTTCGCTAGAATCAGCACCGAACCGAACTGAAATACCGAAAACCGAAATGCTAAGGCCTTGTTTAGTTCCAAATAGTTTTCCTAAAAAGTGCTACAGTATCCATCACATCGAATCTTGCGATACGTGCATGGAGCATTAAATGTAGACGAAAAAAACTAATTGCACAATTTGGTTGGAAATCGCGAGACGAACGTTTTGAGCCTAATTAGTCCATGATTAAATACTAATTACCAAATAAAAACGAAAGTGTTATAATAGCCAAATTCTCAAATTTCGCCCAACTAAACGAGGCCTAAGTTCCCATTTTTTAGGAACCAGATTGCTTTCAAGAACCGAGAACCAAATGCCGCAACCTACGTTCAACAGCGCGCGGCTAGTCGATGGATGGGCAGCACTATACGCGCACCACGTGAGAAACGGAAACCGGCATGCAGATGTCAGTACGTCGTGCAGGCCATCACGTACGGTACGCCCGACCAGTCCGATCCGTACGCGCATTCCATTCGAATCGATCAGCGCCGCGCCGGCGCGGTCGGAGCTAGCGAGATATGGGGGCTGCGGCCGCGGCGGGCGTTTTGCTCTTGTGGGCTCCCGCGGCGGGGCGGGGCGCCGTGCCGCCGCAGCCCGCGCGGGGTCGACGACGACGACGTCGCGCGCGCATGAATGAATCATGCTGATCATGATGCCTGCGTACGCGTGGACGTCCGCCCCGCGCTGGCTGGCACACTGTACAGTGACACAGACCGATCGAGCCTTCCGGTACTCAGGGACCATGCATGATGCATCGTACTGTACGTACCAACGAAGCTATATATATATAGCTGTAGTAGCCACCTGACAGCCCGCGGCGATGGACACAAATTATTCCGCGGCGGCCCCGTGAAGCTGGCGTCTGCGCATGCATTCACGATGATTGAGTCCGCAACGGCTGTGTTTGGAGGCTCCAAAAAAAAAGACATCACGTTAATTCACATCAAATGAGCTAGAATATTCTAGAAATTCTCATAATAATTAGAAATATTTAATTAAATGTTACGGCCCATTTGGTTCTCCGGAACCAGGGAGTGTTTGGTTTCTCCTCCTAAATTTAGTCGTTGTCCCATCGGATGTTTGACACATGTATGGAGTATTAAATATAGACTAATTACGAAACTAATTGCACAGCTTGCGACTAATTGACGAGACGAACCTTTTAAGGCTAATTAGTCCATGATTTGACAATGTGGTGCTACAGTAAGCATGTGCTAATGACGGATTAATTAGGCTTAATAAATTCGTCTCGTGGAGTACTGACAGATTCTGTAATTTGTTTGTTTGTTAGCATCTGAACACCCCATGCGACACCCTCACAAGACACCTAGTCACCGAATCCAAACACCCCTTATATTCCTGGTGCAGACAATAGACTAGCTCAACAGTGTTATGTCCATCTTGGTGATGGTGTCATGATTGCCTGCACAGCAGCAGACAGGATCGTATGGGAGTGAGGCAAAGTGCCATAATGTCGATCTATAGAGACGTGGAATCTCATTTCCGTTTCTCAGTCTAGGAATCTTATACAGCTCTAAGTGGGCTTCACTAGAATTGATTAGAATTGTATTGTAGTTCTAAACAGACTCGAATAGGCTATGACTCTGATTCTGGACATTTCTTGACATCCAAACGGGGTCTTAGTGCCTGTTTAGTTTCCAAAATTTTGCAAAAATTTTCAAGATTTTCCGTCACATCGAATCTTTGAACGCATGCATGAAGCATTAAATATAAATAAAAAAATAAAACTAATTACACAGTTTAGACGAAATTCACGAGACGAATCTTTTAAACCTATTTAGATTATGATTGGACACTAATTGCCAAATAACAACGAAAGTGCTACAGTACCATTTCGCCGAAAATTTCGTCAACTAAACGAGGCCTTAGAGAAAATTCATTCCTTGACCCTGTAAAAGGTCCAACGTCTCGTTCTTGGGCCCTTTTAGATTCGAATTTACCTGTTTGGCATGAAATCCAACTTCCCTTCCTTAATTATATGGTCCTTTCGTCAGATTTAACCATTAATGGAGTTAGGTGGGAAACGAAATGGCAATTTTACTCCTAAGCGAATGAGGTAAGTTTAGCTTTCATATATACTACTATGTTCGTGCCCGTGCGTTACTACGGAAAAACTAAATTTTGTACTAAAAACACATGGATCGCACGATAACATAACAATATTGTGAAATTAAATACTAATATTAAAGTGATATTTAATCTAAAAGACAAAGTTCGTAAAATTAATATAGTTACGGAGAGCGCGGCGTCACAGGCTCACAAACTCTACCGTATAGACCTTTGTATGATGCGACTAAGATAATATTTTATATCGATAGAAATAAATCTCCGATATTCATTTCTTTCGTACGTCAATAAATCCACAAATAAGTTTCACCGCATCTTCGTAACATCATGTATACACAGGTTTATCGTAATAAAAATTGTCCATGCGTTCTAACAGAAAACAATTCAACAGGCATGCATGTACCTGGTCTGTGGCCCTCACCAGTCCTTGAGGCGCAGAGCATGCACTCGTACCTGGCACCTGAATACCAATTAGGAAGTAGAAATTCAGAAACACAATCCACGTTAATTAGCCATGAGCAATCTGAATGGAAAAGAAAAACGGTAAGGGGCTGAATGACATACCTGATCCAGCCCTACTATCTCATTTGCAAGTGATTTGGACCATAACCTTACATGCTGGTGATGCCAGTTTCTCAAGGTGTCGCTCACTGGAGCCCAACAACCTTAGAAGAAAACACAAGAAATATATATGAACCAACAGTGTTAGAAAATGCACAGTGGAGACAAACTCCATGTATATATTCACCCAAATTAGTTTGCTTAGGAATACATGTATCAGCACAAAAGAAATTGGAATAGAGAGCCAAAATTTGTTTTGAAGCTCACCATAGGTTTGCATAGGGCTAGAAGGAAAACACGTAATGGCATAATGCATGTAATGTGCGACAGATCAGTGCTGCAAATCCAGACTCTTCCCTGAACAAACTAATAAACTGAGAATATTCCAATTCATAACTCACTACAGTGCACTTGCTGGCGTGAACCATGCTGTCATGTTAATGAGGGCATGGGCATGGCTTTGAAGTCCATGGACAAATCATATAAAATAATAATAGTACCTACCATCGGTTTATCAGCCTATTCGTTTGTTAGTTTCAGCCAGGACTTATCAGCCAGCCAACAGTGTTTTTTCTCATAACAAATCAGCACCAGTCGGGCTTATCAGCCCAGAAACCAACCAGCGAACATGTTGTATACAATAACATAGATCTATGATGGGCCCAGCTACAATTTACAAATCAGTTGTTAGGAAAGGAACAATAATTCTTAGTAGAACAACATGAAAACCTTAGGAATTTTTACAATAACATAAATCTATCGTATGTCTACCCAACTATATCTTCCACAGTGTTGCATGCAGAATAAGCAAATTAATATGAACACTGAAGATATTAAAAGCAGCATAGGTAAAGGAAGTTATGCTCCTCACCAGATCAAGGAAATAGCCCACCAGAGTCAACAATAAACAAAGATATAATCTCATACAAAAAAAGGAAAAAAATTGTACTCATGTTATGATTCTGAACTCTTATTCCACCTGCTGCGGAAAGAACTGCATTACACACAAAAATACAGCTTAGATCATAGTTACATTGGATTTACTCATAAACTATTGCCATGTTCGCTTGGCTAATAAGCGATGGCTGAAAGTACTGTTGGCTGATTTGTTGTGAGAGAAAAATATTGTTCGTTGGCTAAAAAGGTACAGCTTATAAGCCAAGCGAACATGGTGTATGATTCTGAATAACTGATACTGCAGTGGTGCTCCTCACTGCTCGAACGAAGATCCTCTGTGTTGGTGCCCCGAACATGTGAGGATAACGAGAGAGAGAGAAAGAGTGAAGGCCCGATGCGGCCTCGTTGTCGAGTGGCCACAGCCATGTTGGAGCCACCCCTTCCTGACAGATCAAGGCACCACCCCCACGAACCCGAGCGCCGCCGGTCAGGAGCAGGAGCCCCGAAGGGGAGGGTGCCGCACCTCCCTTGAACTCTTTCATGTTGTCTAGCTCTTTAGTTATCTCAAAGAATATTATAGTGTTGTTTGGTGAAATAACAACTGAAAGAACTTTTTCCTGGTTTTCTTTTCTCAAAGCAGTAATAGGACTTTTTCTCAAAGTCACTGGTTTTCTTTTCTCAAAGCACTCAAGTACATCACGATGAAAAAGAACCAGGGTTAATTAATTTGCAACCATACTATTGCATCATCACTTGCTATCTAAATTGTTGCTCTAAATTACACTACTGCATCATGCCTATAAAAGAAAATAAATTACAAGGAACTAAATATACGGTTTTTCAGTAAACTCACATTGGAATCATCTCCAAAGCCTCATGTTCTGCACTGCAACAATGACACCAGAAAGTTGGATTGCAAAAATTTAGGATGTCCAGCCACTGAATTGGAGGCTGAAATGAAATAACAAAGGCTTAATTATGGATGTATTACTATCAACATTATTGACAAATTGGACAATAATGCAATGCAAGGTTTTAGCAAACTGGATTACCATGAGCATGGCCACTGTTACTGCATTCACACCACTCATATTCTGATATTAGAAACACACGGAACATTTGTATATACCTTCCGCTGTGAGTGCAGCAAACGTGGGACCGACAAACCAGGCCCTCGTCCAGTGGCCGGCCGCCCAATGCGCCTGGAGGAAGCGCTTGATCTGGGTGACGTAGATGTGGATAAAGAGCCGCGACAGCCGACAGGCCTAGCCTCGCGGCGCTGACGGCGTAGGTCGGCGACCTGCCTGACGGCGTTGCCCTCCAGCATGAACACTGCGGAGGCCGTGGTCATGAAGGATGTCGCTACTGTCACCAGCCCCGGCCGGTACAGGCTCCGTTCACGTGCCCTTAAGTCGACTCGATCCGTTTCTTTTTTTTATTCGGAACATTATTTTCTTCTCACAAATTCCTTCAGAATTCCTCCAAACCATCCAAATTCCTTGAGAACCATACCATCCGAAAGAGGCCACAGTAGAACCTCACGGACGTCGGACTCCTTGACGCACATCTGTGATTGCGTGAGGGAGAGGGAAAGGGCAGGACAGGGAGAGGGAGAGGAGGAAAGTGAGGGAGGGGCTCACCTCGGCCCAGATTGGGCGCGGTGACCAGCAGTGGATCCCGGCCGTGTTGCACGCAGATCCTACTGCTTGCCTGCCTCACGGCAAGGATGGCAGCGACGCGGTTGCGCCGGCTAGGGCGGGGGAACTACGCGCGTGCGAGGAGATTGTGGTAGGTGTTGTAACATGGCCACCGCGAGTGGCGGAGACCTACGCAGTCAGCAGGTTACGAGGGCATCTCCGACCTGTTACCAAAACGGAGGTTGTGCTCCCACGCCTCCAAACCCGGGAAAGAAAACAGTTTGTTAGATTGAGCTTGCAGGTTGCGGGCGACGGCCCTGACGAGGTCTCCGCCCGGCCGGCTCGCAAGCGTCTCTGGCCGATGGGGCGGAGGCCGCTCCGCTAGGAGACTAATTAAATGCCAACATTGTTTGGGTATGTGCAGGTAACCAGATGAGGGCGCTCGTGGACTGCGCGGGTGCTCCAGCATGGTCTCCGCCCGTCGGGGCGAAGACCCAAGCAGGAGATCGACGATCCTGGGATGCCGGAGGCCTATGGCTTCGGCACTCCCAGAGGCGGAGGCTCGAAGGCTCGTCGTCGGATCCTAAGGCCGAACAGAGCGGAGACCCACGGCGGAGGCCCTAAAGCCCATCGCCGAGTCCTGAGGCCCGATGGGCCAGTTGATCATGCAGGCCCAGTACCAGATGGCGGCATGGCAAGATTACCCCCGAGACGGAAGGCGAGTAGAGGAATATCCCAAGAATATACTGTAGCAGTTGAGGGATACTACTGTAAACTCTGTGAATGTAGTAGTTGAGCCCTATAAATATGGAACACTTGTAACAGTAAAGAGGTGGGTTGGTGGACGAATTAATGAAACCATAGCTTTCCGTGCCATTCCCTTACTCGCCCATCTATCGCGCCTGTTTCCCGTGCCTCCGCCGGGGGTGCGGCGTAGCAGGCGGAGGCCTCTACCTCCTCCACACTGTCTGAGAGGCGGAGGCCTCTACCTCCTCCACACTGTCTGAGACCGCCAGTTTCAACATTGGCGCCCACCGTGGTTTGGCCAAGGCAAACCAATGATGGCAAGGAAAAGAAAAACCACCACCAGAGCAGCAGTGACCATGGGTCAGCGAGGAAGGCCTAGGCGCAACATTCGTAGCACCTACGCAACCTCGCCAGTGGAGGATGACACCAGAGCAGATGCCCAGGGTCAATCACCGGAACCCCAAGATCCAGAGATTCAAGATCCGGAGGCCCAACCAAACTCAGCCACAACACCCGAGCAAGAACTGCAACAGCTGCAAGCACAGTTGCAAAGAGCGCAACAAGAGAGGGACAGAATGGGAGCAGCATTCGTAGCTAATCAGCAAGCTATTCAAGCGTCAGCACAAGCAGCAGAAATAAGGCAGCAATTGGCAGTTCTACATGCTGAGATGCTAAGTATGCAGCATGCAGTACCAGCGTCAACCTCCGTAATCCCAGCCTCCGCAGCAACACCAACTGCAACCATGTTACAAGGCCCTACGCCAGTGATCAGCCAGCCGACGATGCCATCTCAGGTGATGCGGAGGCCTATCGATCCCAAGTCCCCACTATCTGAAGGCATACAACAGTCGCCATGGCCAACAGCGTACAAGCCAATCACACTACCAAAGTTCAACGGAAAGACAGACCCCCATCAGTTCATTATGAGTTACGAGGCAGCAGTAGCCTCCGCCGGCGGAGATGACGCCGTCTTGGCAAAGTCATTTGTCATTGCAGCCGAAGGCAACGCGCTGGCTTGGTATTCTATGCTCAAACCAAGCACAGTCTATTCGTGGGAGAACCTCCAGGACAAGATATTGGCAAACTTCAAAGGGCTAACAGCACAGTCGCTGACTTCCATAGATCTGTTCCAGTGCAAGCAAATGCAGGGAGAGACACTACACGACTACTTCCGGAAATTCGTGCAACTAAAGGCGAAGGCACCAGATGTCCCAGACGAGATCGCCATTGAAGCAGCGATCAAAGGCCTCCGAATCGGGCCGTTTGCAGCACACCTAGCAAGAAAGAAACCAACTTCCATACAGCAGTTGTATGACGAGTTCGAGAAGTACTGCAGATCAGACAATGACCTCCGCAAAAGGCTGGAGGAGCAAGGTCAAAACAGACAACAAAACAGCAGCAAAAATTCCCAGAAAACCTATACGAACCAGAATGTATCAAATCAGAAACCAGGCCAGGGGCAAGTGCTCAGTATCGAGGGTCAACCTCACCCCGAGCAAGAGCAACAGGCAACGCCAACACGGCCGGAGACCCAGACAAGGAACTAAGGTCGGCAAGGTTACCAAGGTAAAAACTAGAACAGAAACCAAAGCCAGAAACAACGCAGGCCATATTGCGTTTTTCACGGCGAAAACGCAGGGCACAACACCAAAGATTGTCCGGAGACAAAAGAAACACAGGAAAGGATGAAGAACAAGCAGACTGCCCAACCTCCAACATAGTAGAGCGCAAGAGAGGTCAACACCACCTACACAACTGGCCACCAGCAGTACTGCCCAATGTACCCAGCGCTAAACGCAACCCAAATACATCCCTCCACACTGGCCTCTACCTATTACCCAAACTTCCTACCAGCATGGCGGTCATTGCCTTCGCAGCAGCCTCCGGTGAGCAACTACAGGTCGGAGGCAAGCCTGACCTACATAAACCCAAAATCTCCCCATATAACCTACCTCGAAACAAACCCACCGGAACAAAACCGAATAAGGTTCGAGCCTCCGCCGCCACAGCACCACATGCAGCAACTGCCTCCGCCACCACCTCACAACCAACCCCCAACACCAAAAAATGAGCCAAACCTAGAAAACCAAGTCAACCCTCATGGAGCACTATCAACAATAGGCATGATATTGCCAATCGCCGGAGGATCATCAATAGAGTTTCAAACGAAAAAGCAGAAAAGGATCACCTCCGCCTGGTAAACAATGTAGCAGTCCAAGGCCTGGTGAAACACACAGATTGGTCCAGAGTCCTAATCACCTTCATAGAAGAAGATCTCTAGCTAGAGAGCTACCCTCACACAGATGCAATGGTGATCAAGACCAACATAGCAGCATGGGAGATAAGCAGAGTACTGATCGACACTGGCAGTTCAGCAAATATCATCTTCGCAAATACCTTCGACCAAATGAAGCTCAGTAGAAATCAACTACAGCCCTCCGAATCCCCTTTAATAGGATTCGGAGGCAAGCAGATACAAGCATTAGGAAAAATCTCACTCCCAGTGTCGTTCGGAACCCAAGCGAATGCCAGAACTGAGTACATAACCTTCGACGTCATCGATCTGTATTACCCATACAATGCCATCTTGGGCAGAGGATTCACAACCAAATTCAATGCAGCCCTGCATATGGCCTACCTGTGCATGAAAATGCCAGCACTCCATGGTATTATCACAGTCCGAGGCAGCCAAAAAGAAGCAAGAAACATAGAAAAAGCTATCTACAAAGCCCAAAGAAACATCAATGCAGTCGAGTCGGCAGACAAAGAACTAGAGCCTCCGGATATGCCCAGAGGAAAAACAGATATGGCAGGTCAAGAAGAGACAAAGCTGATCCCTCTAGAAAAGGAGTTACCAGATAGAAAAGTAACAATCAACTCACAATTGAGCAAGGCAGAAGAGGAAGAGCTCATGGAAACTCTAGTAAAAAACAAGGACATCTTCGCCTGGTCAGCCTCCGACCTCCAGGGAGTCAGCAGGGACACAGCACGAACTGGATATCAATAAAAACATGAGACCAAGAAAGCAAAAATAGAGAAAAATGTCGGAGGATAGAATCCTGGCAGCAAAGGCGGAGGTGCAAAGATTGCTAGATGCAAAAGTGATCAGGGAAGTCAAGTATTCAGAATGGCTTGCAAACGTAGTACTGGTACCAAAGAAAAATGGCAAAATGAGAATGTGCATAGATTTCACAGATCTAAATAAAGCTTGCAAAAAAGACCCTTTCCCATTGCCAAGAATAGATGCCTCCGTCGACAAGGCAGCCAGATGCCAGAGGTTCTCTCTCCTCGACTGTTTCTCTGGGTATCACCAAATCTGGATGAAAAAAGAAGACGAAGACAAGACAAGTTTCACCACCCCATTCGGGACATATTGCTACACCAGAATGCCAGAGGGCCTCAAAAATGCCGGAGCAACCTTTGCTAGAATGACAAAGGAAGTTTTGGGCTCACAACTAGATAGAAACATCATAGCCTACATCGACGACATAGTGGTCATGAGCAAGAACAAGAATGATCATGTCTCCGACTTATAGGAGACCTTCGCCAACCTCAGGACAGCTGGCCTCCGCCTCAACCCAGAAAAATGTATATTTAGAGTCACAAAAGGGAAGATGCTCGGATACATCATAAGCAGCGAAGGCATCAAAGCGAACCTGGACAAAACCAGAGCAATAATGACAATGGCAGAGCCCAAAAACAAGAAAGAAGTGCAAAAGCTAACGGGAAGAATAGCAGCACTCAACAGATTCATCTCAAAATCAACAGAACGCGGCATACCCTTCTTCCAAGCCCTGAGGGGCGGAGGCAACTTCAAATGGGGGTCCAAGCAGTCGGAGGCATTTCATAACTTGAAAGAGTATCTGGCAAACTCACTGATGGTCTCTATCCCAGAATCGAACAGCCACCTATTGCTGTATGTGGCGGCCTCCGACCATGCAGTCAGCGCAGTCTAGAGCCAAGCTAAACTACACAGAGGTAGAGAAAGTTGCCTACGCAGTGCTGATGGCATCAAGAAAACTAAAGCATTATTCCAAGCCCACGAAATCTTAGTTCCAACATCGCTGCCACTACAAGACTTGCTCAGAAACAAAGAAGCCTCCGGCAGAATAGGCAAATGGGCTACAGAGCTATCACAGTTTGGTATCTCGTATGTCCCTAGAACAGCAATCAAATCACAAGCATTAGCCGATTTTGTAGCAGATTGGAAACCTCCGACAGAGCCCAAGGTACAACCAACAACTCAAGGTTGGATAGCATTCACGGATGGAGCCTGGGCCAAGCTGGAGTAGGAGCCTCCGCCGTCCTAATGGCACCCTCCGGGGTTAGACTAAAATACGCAGCAAGGCTAGAGTTCAAATCAACAAACAACATAGCAGAATATGAAGGCCTGATCTTAGCGCTGAGCAAAGCAAAGGCCCTAGGGGCAAAAACATTGATAGTCAAAATAGATTCTCAAGTGGTCACTGGCTAAGTAGAGAAAGAATACACAGCAAGAGAGCCAGAACTCATCAAATACCTATCCGTTGTCAGAAATTTGGAGCAGAGATTCGAGGGTTTCACCCTGAAGCACATCCCAAGATCAGAAAATGCAGAGGCAGATGAATTAGCAAAGGCTGCGGCAAACAACCTGCCACTGCCACCAAACACTTTTTACCAGATCTTGAAGTCTTCGGCAACTACAGAGACATCTAAGGCACTAAAGCCCATACTACACCTGCAAAATGAAGATTGGAGAAAGGCGATAACAAAATTCCTAGAAGGCAAAACCACCGAAGAAGATGAAGCAAAAGCAGCAAGAATATAGGCCAGGGCAAGAAATTACACAATCATAGATGGTGTACTATACAAGAAAGGAGTAGTCCAGCCTCTCCTCAAATGCATATCGCAGAGCGAAGGCATAGAGTTGCTTCAAGAAATACACTCAGGAATTTGCGGGTCGCACATTGGCTCTAGAGCTTTATCAGCAAAGGCAATAAGGCAAGGCTTTTATTGGCCAACACACATACAAGACGCAGAGTAGACAGTCAGAACATGCAAAGCATGCCAAACATTCTCTCCAGAGCAGTCAAAACCATCGTCGGAGACCTAGCTTATACCTCCGACATGGCCGCTACAAAGATGGGGTATGGACCTAGTCGGCCTATTACCACCATCCCAAGGAGGAAACAGATTTGCAGTAGTGGCAGTAGAATATTTTACAAGATGGATAGAGACAAAGCCGCTGGCGAAGATAACCTCAGAAACTGTCAGAAAATTCTTCTGGCAAAACATCATTTGCAGATTCGGTGTACCGAGGATTTTTGACAGTAGACAATGGAAAACAATTCGATTCAGAAAACTTCAAAGAATTCTGCAAAAGCATTGGGACAAAACTAGCCTTCACCTCAGTATACCACCCAGAGTCCAATGGTGCTGTGGAAAGAGCAAACAGAATAGTGTTCTCAGCAATATAATAAACATTGCTGGGCCTACATAAAGGAAAATGGGTAGATGAGTTACCCAGAGTGATTTGGTCACACAATACATCTATCTCAAGAACAACAGCATTCACACTATTCAAACTGCTTTATGGAGAAGAGGCCATGATGTCGGAAGAAATCAAGCACAAAAGCCTCCACACAACGAGACAGCTAATGTTGCAAGATGAAGAATATGCAAAAGAAACAATAGAAGCCATAAGACTGGAAGCGGTAGAAAGCATTGCAAAATATCAGTCCCAAACCAAGAAGTGGAGAGACTATCAGGTGGTAAGGAAAGACATAAAACACAGAGACCTCGTGCTCAGAAGAAAACCCAACGCACAACTTGTTGGTAAACTGCAACCGAAATGGGAAGGCCCATACACAGCAACGGCAGCAGGCCGCCCTGGCTCTTTCTACTTGACCGACAGTGAAGGTGTCACGACAACCCACACCTAGAATATCGACAGCCTCCGCAGATATTACATCTAGGCAGTGTACCGAAGGGCAACCTCCGCAAATAATAAGCGGAGGCCCCTCCGTTTATTTACCTTTTAGTTTTTTTTTCTTTTCTCCAACCAAAAAAAATGTAAAAGAGCCTGTACTCTTTTCCTCACAGGGGAACTCCAAGCGGAGGTGAGGTTTTTAATGAGGCAGGCTCAATATAAAAATCCTCTACAAGTATAAAGAGGTAATCCCCCAAAAGAACGCTCGAAAAGTCCGAAACCGAAAGCGGCCAGCTCTGGCGCCGCAATATTCGGTGAACAATAATAAGCACAGGTCCTTTCAAAGCGCCGGCCACAGGCATTGGCAATTTGAAATGACCTCTATGGCCAAACAGGCCTCTGACCTTTGACAAAGACCTATCCAAATTCAGGCATCAAGGAAGAAAACAACCTTGGCCAAACAGGCCTCCGACCTTGACGAAGACCTGTCCAAATTCAGGCATCAAGGCAGAAATCAACTTGGCCAAACAGGCCTACGACCCTTGACGAAGACCTGTCCAAATTCAGGCATCAAGGAAGAAAACAACCTTGGCCAAACAGGCCTCCGGCCCTTGACAAAGACCTGACCAAATTCAGGCATCAAGGCAAAAATAACCTTGGCCAAACAGGCCTCCGAACTTGACGAAGACCTGAACAAATTCAGGCAGCAAGGCAAAAACAACCTCGGCCAAAACAGGCCTCCGAAATTAACAAAAAACCAACCCAAGCATCAGAGGCAACACCATTATGGCGCCAGAACCAGGAAGAAGGTCTCCGCCATCGAAAACATCAAAACGAGGACAAGGTCTGACAAAACCCTGTCACTTAGGCACTAGGCCTATTTACTTCAAAAGATCTCAAAAGACACGAATAATACAACCAAGATATAGACCATTAAAGCCAAGATACGTTCCAACAAACAATGTACCAAAAATTTAACAACCAAAAGCCGCCACCCCACTATAAAACAGGTTTCCCCAACGCCCTTAAAACCTCAGTCAGCATAAGGCGCAAGGGGGGAAGAAGGCATAGCACAAACACAAGCCACAGCAACGGCCATGGAGGCAGGGGTCTCCTTAGATATCTAAGTCGGTCATAGATATTGTACGAAAACTCATAAAGTCGAAGGCACCAGTAGACGGTCGGAGGCAGTGGGAAAAGAGACAGGAACTACGGCACGGTGATGAATAGCGCAGGCTTACGGAAGAAGGGGGATATCGCATGAAATCTCGTAACATCCCCCTGACGCTGGAGACCTAACCTGCCATTGCCACAAATAAAGCATGTTCCACGGGTGTGCAGCGTCGGAGGCCCATACCACCAGACAGCTAAAACACCCAGCTAAAGAAATATCAAAAGTCTCCGCTGTCTGCACAAGCTGCACCAAACCTCCTATCGGGTCAAACACCAATTCAGCAAGCCCCGCCAAGCGGACTTCAAGTACGCCTCCGCCGGTCAAGAAACTGCCAACACTTCTACCCCGGCCATCAAGCAAGCATAGAGAAGGAAAGAACATGGGGCAGAGGTCCTGGCCACCACCTCTGTATCGCACATGTTCGCCCAAGAAAAGGCCCACGGTGTGCAAGCTCAGGACTAGACGAGATATGTAAACTAGCACAACAGACCTAAGCCCCCGCACAAATAATCAAGAAAGTGAACCTGTTTTGTATTCCATATAACATCAAGTAGCATTCTTACAGGACGCAAACTTACAATAAAACCCTAACTATTGTGGCGGAGGCCCGCGCCAAGCAAGCACGTGAGTAAACCCAGCGCGCTCGTCGTCTATGTCTAACTTAACTGACTCAAACAAGTCGCTCGCAACGCTGCGTGGAAAAGCCGAACGCCAGTACTCCCAAAGCTCTCCGCTCACGTAAATACCGTCATTGTAGAGATTCAAAGGCGCAACATCTTGCGCAGGCTCTAGATTCGGAACCTGCGCAAGTTTAAATTTTTCCACAAAATCATTTAGAACAAAAGAAACTTTATTCACAAGAGTCCAACCGGACTGCGAAATACAAGTTAAAAGAACTAAATCCTACAAAGAGCCTAGACCTCTGGAGTCCCGGACGCTGTAGAAGTCCCAGGAGCGAAGCCCGCACCAAACACGGACGGAGACGGTGCCTGCGGCTTCCGGGTGTCACCACCACCGATCATAGCGCTCTTTGGTGCGTTAGCAGAGGCGGAGGCATCACCCGCAGTCACCGATCTAGGAATCAGCGGAGGCCTGCTCGCCAGACCCTTCTGCGCCTCCTGTTAAAGCACAGACCACAATATCAGCTTCATAGAGCAATAAAAGCCTCCACAGCTTCGCAAGAAACAAGGAAAGGGAAAAACAGCGACAACAAAGACTACAAATACCTTCGCCCTCTTCTCCTCCGCTAGCTTCCGGGCGGCAAGCCTCCCAAACGGAGCCCAAAAGTACCCAATGAAATTCCTCAAGCTTTTTCGCAAACCAGGAGAAGTCTCACCAAGCACCTCTGGACCCGGCAGCACCCCCCCCGGAATACTCTCAGTATGCGTACACCCGCCGCGCACTAGAAGCTTGGCGTAGTTCGTCACCCCTGCCGGCGCCTCGTAGTCCGTGCAGCCATTCACCAGATCGGGGAGCTTCACAAGGTGACGCTTTAGCCAGGAAGCGAGGGCATAGACGCTGTCTTCCTCCAGAGGAGTGGAGGTTTCACCACCGAACTCAGCGACGGTGGCCCAGTACTGGCTAACGGTTGCAGCAAGGACCACCTTGACCGAGTCCAAACGCCTCGTCGTCAAAGTCAGCTGCCCCTCCATCGCAGTTGCGGATTCCTTCTCAGAGGCCAGTTCTCGTCGGAGACCCTCGGCCAACTCATTCGCCTTATGGGCCTGCTCGGCAGCCTTGGTGAGATCGGCCCTCACCACCTCCGTTTCTTTTTCCTTCTCTACCAGTGAAAGACGAAGAGCTGCAAGGGAGTTGGTCAAATGCCCCTTGTCACCCTCCAGGTGCTCGTTCTCCGCTTTGAGCGCTTCAATCATAGAATCTCGGTCGAAGACCTCGCGAGTGCAGCGCTCTTCCATAACAACGCCCGTGTGATACCCCTACGATCAGAAAGAAGAAGAAGACCAAGGCGATCAGTAATAGAAATAAAACAAAACAAATATAAAGGCGAGCATACACCAAAAAACGTAAACTGCCGAAGACGAACCAAGCTCTGGTGTTCTAGATGAACACGGAGAAGCTGGAAGAAATTCATGTCCCTCAGACGCCGTTTGAAGCGATCTGTTCAAAGAACAAACAAATACAAAACCATAAGGTAAGAAAAACAAATCTCACAATGAATACACAAACTGCCGAAGACCACCTCCGACGTCTCCAAGAACCCCAAGATAGCACTCTTCCCAACCTGAGATAGAAGTGCCGGAGGAGCCTACGTAAAAAAATAACAACAACTCAGGTCAGAGGGCCGATCAGACATAGGCAATAACGGAAGACCAAGAGACGAGTAAGATAAAAACACTCCACACTCACTTGGACCCGGCGCCATCGGCCCCGGCTGCCCCGGACCAAACCTGGCACTGGCAGCAGCCGCTTGTTCCTCCGGAGTGAGGAGTCCGGCCATGACATCACCTGCAAAAGCAACATAGAATACATAAACAAATAAACCGGGCGAAGACAGTAAAAACAAAAGTGTGCGCCAAACCAAACTCACTCATAAAAAGCCTAGGGTGGGCCGCCTGCTGAGCCCCCTGAACAGAAGTCTCCGCCCTATCATGCAGCGACCGAGCCACCGGGGCCTGCTCTGCAAGCATGGCCTCCGGCTGCTCATCGACGGCCTCTGGCGTGGGGGGAGGCAAAGCAATGGCGGGAGCAGGAGGAGCATGCCGCAGGTCGACCTCTGCGTCCTCTTCAGAACTTGAGGACGTCCCGCTAAAAATGTCGGGCATAGGATTCACGGCGCTGGCCTCTGGCTGTTCGGCGCCACTCGTGGCACCGTGCAAGGATCGCGTCGGAGCGGAGCTGGCCTCTGGCCGCCCCGCACCGCTCACAGCGCCGCGCAAAGGGCGCACCGAAGCACCAGGAGAGCCGCTATCTCCGCCGCCCATGACCCGCACGTCCCTTGACGGGACGGAAGAGCTCTGGCCGTCTTCACTACCCACGGAGGCAACGCCCACACTACCGGACGAAGACACGGCCGGCGCAATCACCAGAGTGCCGAACTTCTTCTTCTTTTTTGGAGGCGCCCGTGCAACAGCGGTGCCCTTCCTCTTCTTGGACTCGGCCTCCGCCGTAACGTTCTTCGCGGAGGTCTTCTTCTTCTTGTCAATCGAAGCCAGGACCTCCGCTGGAACCTCGCGCTCCCGGTAGATGATCCCGAGCTCCTCAAAAACTCGATTGAGCCATGGCATGGTGCCTGCCATAGCTCTCCGAGATGTGTACTCACGCTCAGAAATTTTGCCGACCAACCCAATGGTGGCTTCTTCAACCTCGGAGACAAAGCCATCCTCCGTCACCCCCTCCCCCAAAGACTGGCCAAAGCGGGGGAACGGAATCCCGGCCTCCGACCCAAAAATGGGAACCTGCACCGTTTCCAGCTGAAAGGGTGGATTGTCTTTGCTCAGGGGCCAATAGTTGGAGGCCATTATCTCCTCCACCAGATCGCGGCCCCTGGAGTAACGGCACGCCAGCGCAAAGGCCCGTTCACAGGCTTCCCTCACCGGAGACACCGCCTCCGGCGGCTCCATGCGCGCATGCGGCGCCATCACCTCCATCCTTGAGGTCAGTGGATATTCCTGGACCTCCGCACCATCCTCGGTGGTGCCACACACCCCGTAGGTCTTCACGTAGAACCACTGCTCAAGCTAGCCACGGTCCCATTTGCCTTTCTGGCAGAATGAAATCTCTAGGCGATCTACGCCTTGGTTCCTCTTCGACATGAAGGTGCAACTACCATACTGGTAGATCACCTCCACCTCTTTGCCTTCCCGTATCTCCTTCTTCTTCTTTGGCTACTTCTGCATCTCGTAGTAAGCGCAGAAGGTGTCCACATCTGGCTCGGCGCCATAAGAGACACACGCCCAGCAGAATTTGCTGAGCGTAAGGAAGGCCGTAGGAGTCAGATGATGGAGCTGGACGTTGAAAGTCTCCAACACCCGGTGGAGGAAGGGGACGTAAGGAAGGCGGAGGCCGCAGGTGAAGAAGTCCCGGAACACCACCGCATATCCCTCCTCTGGCTCCAGAATGGTCTGCCTGGGCGGAGGGATTTTTACCCTCGTAGAAGAAAAATACGATTCCTTCAACATCTTCGCGACCGCCTCCTCAGTAATGGAGGAGGGGCCGAAATCCCATGACTTTATCGCCATGACTCCGGAATCCATAGCGATCAGGTCTCCGACGGACGCGGAGACTAATGGGGACGAGGGTCCCGATCTTCCGTCAGGTTCAAGATAAACAACGATTTGTTCGGAGAGCGACACACCGATCCGGCTTCAGATCACAAAGACCCAAACCCTGCAACCTTAGCACCACGTCTCCTCTGGTTATCAACCATGTCACAATCCGGTTGACCTTGCCAAGAAGGCTAATCCCTGCTGCGAATCGAAAAACATAAGCAAGAACAAGATAAAAAGCAACCCAATTAAAGTGACAATTGCAGATGAATGATTAAGCACTCGAAGTTGGGGTCTTGCAAACCGATAACGGCGACTGTTCAATGACAAATTGATCTAAACAAAACCCAAAACCTAATGTAGGTGGTGGCTACTGATTATATAGCCTAAGGGACGTCCAAGGATCCCTCTTCACGTCCTAAAGGTGTCCCAACACGCTACAAGGCCCAACGGCCCAAAAGACGACGACGCAGCGCCACGATAGATTCTGGATGTCAACTTGTTTCGATGATTCCCATTGATTTTGATGGAATTTTGATGTGGGACCACTTCCATTGGTTTCCTTATGAAATTATCTTTCCATCCATATGTGGATCATAAAAAACGGAGTTCGGATGCGTCCTGGGCGTCCATTTTATTGCAGACTGGTCCTGACGGCCGAGGCAGACTCGAACTCGGATTGAACTGGGCCTCTGGCTTGGCTTGGACGTCCTTACTGGCCTCCTAAGGTGGTGGCCAAGGAGGAGGACGTCCAAGGCCATCTCTTAGGCATTCTCCATCTTCTTGGGGCGTGCTCCAACTTGGGCCTGGGTCCCAAGGATGTCTAACAAGCCCATGACGACAGTGTAGCTCTCGCCAGAAATAGCGACAGAATATATTGGTGATTTGGAGGCCTTGCCGACGTGATATTGAGATGGGACCAGATCTATTTGAAAGCTTATCAAACAAGCTTTCCATCAAGTGCTCATTGACCTCGATCGCACTCCGGATGGATGAGTTATGGCCTTCCCAATGAGGCACTATCGGGCTACCGACGAACTAAAAGTTCAACTTTGATGAACTTTCATTATGAAACACATTTGAACCTACAATCAAATAGTGACATGTACATGTGGAACCAAGTGAATTATAACCAAAGCCACTATGCAAATGTAGGAACGAGCGCACCTTATAATCATTATTCGTATCCGAAGGTGCCATGTCCTCATCAGAGACACTCCCCAAATCCTCCTCCAGCAGCTTCTCAAACTCCAACGCGGAGGCGGAGGCAAGCATGCACTCCTCAAAGCGAGCACCCTAGCCGCCTGCCCTAACACCAAGAAGGTGGCGATAGGGTCCGAAGAAGGCGGGCCAGCGAGTATGGACGAAGGTGGAAAGGAAAGCCACCGCGGCGGCGACCTGGGAGGAAGGCGCAAGCGGAAAGAAGGAACGCGCGAAGGCAGCTCAGGCGAAAGCAAAGAAAGCAGAGACCGATTTTTGGCGCTGCAAGAAAAAGTGAATGAGACATGCGGGGGGGACCCCGCCACCAACCTAGCCCTTATATAGGCCACGGGCGGGCGGTTCGGCTCCCGCCGAACAACGGTCATCTCCGGATAAGTCGCAAGATGCACAACGGCTAGATTTGCAGCCAAACGGCTATTTTGACAAGACCAACGGCCGCGCCAGAGTGGGCCAGGGGGGAACCGGCGGAGATCGATCGGAGACGTGACTATGCGCAGTCTCTGCCCCCACGGACGTCCTTGCTTAGGGCGTTTTGAGCTCACGGCACGCTCAGGCGGACCGCGGTCTCAAAAGGGGGGGGGGGGAACTGTTGTAACATGGCCACCGCGAGTGGCGGAGACCTACGCAGTTAGTAGGTTACGAGGGCATCTCCGACCTGTTACCAAAACGGAGGTTGTGCTCCCACGCCTCCAAACCCGGGAAAGAGAACGGTTTGTTAGATTGAGCTTGCAGGTTGCGGGCGACGGCCCTAACGCGGTCTCCGCCCGGCCGGCTCGCAGGCGTCTCCGGCCGATGGAGCAGAGGCCGCTCCGCCAGGAGACTAATTAAATGCCAACATTGTTTGGGTATGTGCAGGTAACCAGATGAGGGCGCTCGTGGACTGCGCGGGTGCTCCAGCATGGTCTCCGCCCGTCAAGGCGAACACCCAAGCAGGAGATCGGCGATCCTGGGATGCCGGAGGACTACGGCTTCGGCACTCCCAGAGGCAGAGGCCCGAAGGCTCGTCGTCGGATCCTGAGGCCGGACAAAGCGGAGACCCACGGCGGAGGCCCTAAAGCCCATCGCCGAGTCTTGAGGCCCGATGGGCCAGTTGATCATGCAGGCCCAGTACCAGATGGCGGCATGGCAAGATTACCCCCGAGACGGAAGACTAGTAGAGGAATATCCCAAGAATGTACTGTAGCAGTTGAGGGATACTACTGTAAACTCTGTGAATGTGGTAGTTGAGCCCTATAAATAGGAAACACTTGTAACAGTAAAGAGGTGGGTTGGTGGACGAATTAATGAAACCATAGCTTTCCGTGTCATTCCCTTACTCGCCCATCTATCGTGCCTGTTTCCCGTGCCTCCGCCGGGGGGTGCGGCATAGTAGGCGGAGGCCTCTACCTCCTCCACACTGTCTGAGAGGCGGAGGCCTCTACCTCCTCCACACTGTCTGAGACCGCCAGTTTCAACAGTAGGCTTCGTCTTTTACACAGTCCAGGGTGGGCATTTGGGGTTTATTGTCGAGGAGGCTGACGTCGTCCGTGCAAAAGAGATTGCGGTAGAGTTCGACTTCTGCGAGGAGATCGATGATGACGTCTGCGCAGAGATCGTGGAAGAGGCCGACGTCGTCCGTGTTCGACGTGTGCTCAGAGATCGTGGAGGAAGGGAAAGAACGTGATCAGGGCGAGGGCGGTGCTGGCGGCGCCGATGGTGGGTGGCGATTAGGGAGGAGATTGGGCGCCCGAGATTTCGGTTTCTTCCCTTTCGTTGGTTCAGTGCGGAGCGGCAATCGCAGGGGCCATGGAGGAGGGCAGCGGCATCGTGGAATCAACGGCGCGGAGCAGGATCGCAGCGGGGCGCAGAGCGAGGAGACGATCGCACGTGGGAGGCCAGAGGTGAGGCGAAGTTTTTGTCGTACCAAAACGGTATCTTCTCTTTAGTCTTTTTAGTTGTGAGAGATATTTCATAAGTTTATGGTAAGTTTGATAAGTTTATGATAACTGGATATACCAATTATGTTAGAAAATAAACAAAAGAGAAAAACATGCAATTTATTTTCAATATTTTTTATTAGTCAAAGGTATTTAACCATAAGTGATGCCTATATCTTTTAAGATAGTCCATGCAAGATCATCCGTTGATGGACTAGTATGATATATAATAATAAACGTCGACGTCCATGCAAGAGGTAGTTTTTATATTTGCCAAGTCATACATATAGACAATGCAGAAATAATATTCTCAATATGGATAGTTTTTTAAAAAAACATTTTTTTCCAATTATTCTCAATATGGATAGTTTTTTAAAACATTTTTTCAATTACGTGTCTTCTCTCGTCTACCGTGTACCTATAATATCTCTTTATATCTTGGTTATCTACAGTGTACCTATAATCGCCCTGTTCGCTTGGGCTTGTTTGGCTGATAAGCCATGACTGAAAGTATTGTTGGCTGATTTGGTGTGAGAGAAAAATATTATTCGTTAGCTAAAAAAGTACGGTTTATAAGACAAACAAGCCCAGCAAACAGAGCGAATATCTCTTTAGCTCTTGGTTACCGTAAAGACATAGTTTCTTGTTAAAAAATCATTCCTTCCCTCTTTCTGTAATTCCAATACCACGTCATCCTTTTACAATGTTAGCACCCTGAACATAGAAACATCTTAATTTCTGAATTGAGGGTATGTTTGGTTTCTACGTGCCATTCTAAAATTTCTGTCACATCGAATGTTTAGACATATGCATAGAGTATTAAATATAGACTAATTACAAAGCTAATTACATAACTTGCGACTAATTTACTAGACGAATTTTTAAGCCTAATTAGTCCATGATTTGACAACGTGGTGCTACAGTAAACATGTGCTAATGATAGATTAATTAGGCTTAAAAAAATCATCTCATAAATTAGCCTCTATCTATGTAATTGGTTTTGTATTTAATCTATATTTAATACTCTTTATTAGTATCTAAACATTCGATATGACATGAATTTTAGAAACGACTAAAGAATCAAACACCCCCGAAACTGCTCTTATATATTCTTAATCCCACCTAGGCTATTAGTACTACTACTACGAAATGTGCTAGCTTCCCCATGACAGGTGGTCTCTACTACTAGTAGTAGTACTAGCTAGACTGGAGAGTGGCCAGCAAGCTATGCAAGCAGATGGGCGCGCCTCTGTTGGCCACAGGTCGCATCGCCTTCCCGTCCCCGGCCCTAATCTGCAAAGCTTAGCTAGCTAGCCACCAACTGGCCTGGTTAGACCGCAGGCGCCAGATCTCAGCTACAGTGCCTTAGCTTGTTTCGATTCAAGTCTAGGTCAGCCCCAAACTAAATTCCGAATACGATGCATGGATGGGATATGAGCTCAAATGCTATTGCCTATTGGTACGGTTTAATTTTTGGAGTGATGAGCCGAGATGTTTGTATAACTTAGGGCCCGTTTGTTTCCACTTCTCCTAGCCATGCTTGGATTATAATCTAAGCGAAGATTTTCTCGCTTCTCGCTTTTCGCTTCTCGTAGTTCAAATCTCTGAAGCGGCTTACTACATAAGCGAGAATCGGTAGAAATAAGCAAAGCGTTTGGCGGGATTCTCGCTTATTTCCACCGACAAGCCGCTTATAAGCGGAAACAAACGGGGCCTTATACTCCCTCCCCGTCCCTGAATAAAATCCATTTTCGAAATTGTCTTAAGTCAAACAAATTATATATTTAACTAAGTTTATTGGAAAAATGACACGAAATAAACATATTATAAAAATATATTTTATGATGTATCTAATGATACTAATTTAATTGGTTTTATAAAGCTTTGTGCTCTTCTCTCTAAATTTGGTCAGACTTTAAAATTTGTGATGACTTAAGATAATTCTATTAATTGATTTGTTCAACGACGTAGGGAGACAGCGCGTACAAGTTGAAACTGCTCGCTGCAGTGTGCATTTTTGTACTAAAAGGCATGCAAAAGTAAAGTTAGAGCATATCCAATAATTTCTAAAAAACAATTAATAAATCAATAAGTTTTCTAAGTCGTTAAAAAAGTAGGAAGCATATTTGTTTCCCTTCTCTAACCATTTTCAATATCCCACTCCTAAAAGCTAGTAGGCAATTTAATTTTCATCAGAAATCTCAGACTATTTCTAAATCACCTCGGTCATTTTTATAATTTCTCTCTTGTGCATTTGCATTAGGGACCCTGTTATTTCTTATTTTCACTTTATTTGTACAGCTTATTATTAGGAAATCTGTACCAAAACAGGTCAAGTTCTGCTAGTGGATGTAGTGCGTACTAATATATATACCTCCATCTCAACGAGATGTGATTTTGAAATTTTGATCGAGTCAAACTTTCTTAGGTTTAACTAAGTCTATAATAGAAAATATCATTAACATTTATGTCTACTATAAACATATACTTAGTAGTGTTGGATCTAATTATAATTATTTGGTACCATTAATAATATTGTTCTATACATATGTATTTGGTTAGAATCAAGATAGATTAACTTAGTAAAAGGCTAGAATTACATTTTTTTAGACGGGTGAGCCGTAAGTGGTACTTTCTCTATCGTAAAATAGAAGTCGTTCTCGTTTTTTGAGAAATAATTTTTTTTAACTTTAACCAATTAAATATAAGAGCAAGTATAATAAGGTCCGGTCAGCAGGCCAGAGGTGCTCCACGTGAGCAAAATCTGAGCTGGAGGTGAGAGAAGAGGTGAGAGAGAAACAAGCGGGCTGTTGGTGAAGCGCCGGGCTGAATGCACAGAACGAGAAAGTTAATCGCCGGCTTCCAGCCCACAGCGAGCGCAATAGTCGGCGTTTTCCACAGGTCTCCTCCCTCCTCCCTCCTCCCGATCCCCTGCTCCAGCCCCGCCATTCTGCTCGCCTCTCTCGCCACCGCGCATCCCGACGTCAAATCGCCCTACTGGCCCTACCAAATCGAAGATCCGTGCGCCAAATAGAAGCCGCACAAATCAAATCATAGCCACAAATTTTTCGTTGATCGCCAAAGTCAAGAAACCTAGATGCACGGCACAGATGAGTCTGCAGTTCGTCCGGACATCTGCGGCGGCGGCGCCTGCTCAGGAGGTTTGTCCTGCCAGCTCGGCCCGTCCAGCCGCCGGCCATCCATTCCGCGTTCGTATCCAGCGAGCCCTGCTTCCGCATCAGACTACGACAACCAGGCATGGTTGGGTTCGTATGGGAAGCTGGTAAACATCTTTGTTTTTGCTTGCCTTTTGGTCAGTCAAATCGGAGTTTAGACTCTCACAGAAAGTGATTGACTTGGTTGGAGGATTGTTGTTTCACTGGATGGAGAAAAAAATCTCAGAAGTTTTGTTGGTGTGAATAAATGTAAATCCTAGTAGCAGAAGTAATTAATAAGATTTGGGAACTAGAGAAGAACATTCAAATAAAAATTTTGTCTTTCTTTGGAGATGGTGGTCAGCAAGGAACAAGGTAAATGATGGTGGAAGAATGGCGATTGCAACTGAGGTTTGTGGTTCTGTATCATTCTAGCTGATGGAATTTGAAAAGTTACACAATCTTGAAAAGAAAGTGATGCCTGCTGCTGCTGGAAGTTCATGGAATCCTCCACCAGATGATATATATAAGATCAATTCTTATGGTTCTTTTGATCCGAATAAGAGAATTGGAGGCTATGGATTTGTGGTAAGGAACATGAATGGAGAGGTTCTCGTGGCTGGGGCTGGGAACATATCTTACGCTTCATCGGCCTTGCATACTGAAGCAATTGCGGCCTACAAGAGTGTCCTCCATGCAGCTCAACTACAACAACAACAAAGCCTTTAAGTCCCAAACAAGTTGGGATAGGCTGCCGCTCAACTAGGAATGCCAAGAATTATCTTGGAGACGGATTCCATAGTGCATGCTAATGCTCTCAAATCGCCAAATTTAGATCGAAGCATTATTGGTGCTCTGATAGTTCAGATACGAGACATTATGCAAACAGAGTTCTCTTTCTGTGATGTATCTTTTTGTAATAGATCATGTAATAAGGTGGCAGATGCTTTAGCTGTCCATGGAGCTTATGTGTTGGAGTCTGGCTCAGATGTGCTAATGAGCCATGTGCCTTTGTATGTAATGAACCTTGTATCAGGTGATTTGCCTAAGAATGCTTCCGTTTTTCCAACTCTGCTCCATGAACTCCACCATGGAGCAACTCCACCGTGGAGTATATGGAGCAGGTGGTACTGTTTGGTACACAACTCTGCTTCAGCTCTAGGAATGGGCTGTTTTCATGCAAATGGTCCATTATGCCCTTGATTGAAATTGCACTTGATATTTTCCGAGAAAATAGAAAACAAATGATAGAACATTGGCAGAGGCCATAATTCAAATACAAATAGTTGTCCCATAAATTATAAATGATAGAAAATCAAACAAAGGCCATAATTCGAATACAAATAATTGTCCATACGTAAGCACAACGACTACGAATTCTAGCCCCAAGCAAGAGAAAGAGCGGTGGCCAACTCATCACGGAATGCATCCATAGTAGGAGCGTTGGGTTCAGTAGTAGACCTATTTGATGGCGCTACATATTTGTGATACCTTTCTGGGATTGTTGGGACAAAATTTGGATCGCGATCGAACCGAGCAAAGTCCAAGTCGACACCATCATGCTCACGAATGAAGTTATGAAGCACCATAGTAGCCACAACAATCATTTTTTGCTTGTACAT
Source organism: Miscanthus floridulus (assembly GCF_019320115.1). Lineage (NCBI taxonomy): Eukaryota > Viridiplantae > Streptophyta > Magnoliopsida > Poales > Poaceae > Miscanthus > Miscanthus floridulus. The sequence goes on along the minus strand of NC_089581.1, from coordinate 11,822,072 downwards.
CGGGTATGGAGGCATCTCTAGAGAATCTGCCACTTCATTTTGAGAAGTCCAAATGATCTCTCAATAACATTACGGATAGAAGAGTGAATGCGATTGAAGCCTTTCCTTAGGAGTCTTCGGTTCCATTTCTCTATGCCACTCGGGAATATGATACCTCTCACCCTTATAAGGACAAAGATAGCCAGGACGATTAGGATATCCCGTATCGACAACCTCCTGGATGTCCTCCTCCTCTCCAACATTGTGTGCATCAACAGGTTCACTATGGAAGTCGCCCCCTCCACCACCATTTTCATTGTCCACATCAAAAGGTTGTTCTTGTGAATCAGGGAATAATTGGATTATCACTCATAGGATTCCAATGATCCACGTCCTCGTTTGTGATGTCCTTAAACATATCAGATAGCAAATCCTCATTTTGGAGAGCTTTTTTCCTAAACTTTCCACACCCTGGAATTTCCTGCACATATATATACCACATACATCAGTACATCAACCTTTGGAAAAAAAATAGATGTGATGGATTGAAAAAATTATATAGCACTCACAGCTTTGGCCTTCTTCCACCACTCGTTGTCCATTGAAATTGTTCCCCGCACGTAGTTCCAACATGTACCTGTTTGCCTCCTCTTCAATTTTTGCCAAGCAGTGAAATCATTCTTTAACTTATCCCACTTGTTCTTTATTTGCATCTTCGACAACTTGATTTTAGTAAGCTGTAGGAACCTATCGGATACCTCGGTATAACCTACACCGTTCAAATGCGTGTTTGGATGATTCCCCTTCCTAACTTGTTCAGCCATCAACTAACAAGCAATTGTCACATTTGAATCAGTCCATTCCATTTTATCACCCTGACCATATATGTTACAATAATACGTTCAAGCATTGCAGACAATCTACTGTGACACTGATTTCTATTTTCTAAGTATATGAAAGGATAGTACAATCAACACACGTAAATCAATACATGCTCATCCTTCTTCTTTGCAGATGCTGCCAGCTTCCTTCCAGTGGCCACTGGAGCGCTTTGCCGGCTTGCGGTAGCACCCTAGACTCCGGCGCCCTGGCGGACAGTGGCCATGGTGGCACTTGGCCAGCTCACAGCAGCAACCTAGCCGCCGCCAGTGGCTTGCCCGCCAACGCACGGCCCTAGGGGCGCGCCGTAGAGGGGCGGACTCGGGGGAGCACCGTAGAGGGGCAGACCCGGCGGCGTCACGGCTGGAGGAGGACGATGGAGGCCGACTCTGGGCGCCGGTGCAGGAGCAGGACGCTCGGAGTTAGAGAAATTGTGCTGCCGAACACGACCTCATCCGGAATATGTCCGTCGTCTGGAGCATCCGAGCCATCCATGGCGCCGGCGGCCTAACCCTAGAATAGGACACCGGCAGCGCTAGGGAAGAGGAGAGGGGCGGCGTGCAGGGAAGACGAGAGGGGCGGCTAAAAGGTCCTAATAGCTAGAGGGGGGTGAATAGCCTATTAAAAAATCTACAACAACACTTAACAAACCGGTTAGACAATTATGAGGCGAAGCAAGTGTTGCGCTAGCCTACTAAAATAGCAAGCCACCTACCACAATTCTAGTTTATATAGTTTCTATCCACACAATAGATATGACACTACACTAAGTTAGTGTGCTCTCAAAAGCTAACTAAAGAGCCACACTAACCAAACTAACAAGCTCTCATAACTAGCTACACTAAAGAGCTTGACAACTAGTTTGTGGTAATGTATAGAGAGTGAGCAAGAAGGTTATACCGCCGTGTCGAGGAAGGATCCAATCAATCACAAGAATGAATAACAATGAAAACCAATCACCTCGGAATCAACTGATGACACAATGATTTTTTACCGAGGTTCACTTGCTTGCCGGTAAGCTAGTCCTCGTTGTGGTGATTCACTCACTTGGAGGTTCACGAGCTAATTGACATCACACGCCAAACCGTCAATAGGGTGCTGCACAACCAACACAAGATGAGGATCACACAAGCCACGAGCAATCCACTAAAGTATATTTTGGCTCTCCACCGGAGAAAGGTCAAGAACCCCTCACAATCACCATGATCGGAGCCGGAGACAATCACCACCCTCCGCTCGACGATCCTCGCTACTCCAAGTCATCTAGGTGGTGGCAACCACCGAGAGTAACAAGCGAATCCCGTAGCGAAACACGAACACCAAGTGCCTCTAGATGCAATCACTCAAGCAATGCACTTGGATTCTCTGCCAATCTCACAAAGATGATGGATCAATGATGGAGATGAGTGGGAGGGCTTTGGCTAAGCTCACAAGGTTGCTATGTCAATGCAAATGGCCAAGAAGGTGAGCTTGAGCCGGCTATAGGGCTTAAATAGAAGCCCCCACGAAATAGAGCCATTGTACCCCTTCACTAGGCACAACACGAGGTGATCGGACGCTCCGGTCATATCGACCGAATGCTAGACCTTAGCGTCCGGTCACGCGATATGTGCCACGTGTCCCCTCTCTTCAAATATTGATCGCCCGATTTCAACGGTCAAGTGACAACCGGACGCAGTAGCTCAAAGTGACCGGACACTGAACCCCAGCGTCCGGTCGTTTCCAGTAAGCATCCAGAGACGACTTTTCACGACCGGACGCGTCCGGTCATGCTCGACCGGACACACCCAGTGTCCGGTCACTCGGCGACTCCTCTATCCACTGCCACGTCAGCAGGACCGGATGCAGCCCTCCAGCGTCCAGTCACTAAGTGACCCAGCATCCGGTCAGAGACCGACGCCAGCGTCTTCGCTGCTTCTACTGACCGGACGCGCCGGTCCTTCCGAGACCAGCGTCCGGTCACTTACAGTGACATCCGTCTTTTCTGTATAGGGCGCCGGTGGCACCATCGGACTGTCCGCACTCTACGGGCGGACACTCCGCCGGTGAAGTTCCTAACCCTTGCTCAAATGTGCCAACCACCAAGTGTATCACCTTGTGCACATGTGTTAGCATATTTTCACAAACATTTTCAAGGGTATTAGCACTCCACTAGATCCTAAATGCATATGCAATGAGTTAGAGCATCTAGTGGCACTTTGATAACCGCATTTCGATACGAGTTTCATCCCTCTTAATAGTACGGCTATCGATCCTAAATGTGATCACACTCACTAAGTGTCTCGATCACCAAAATAAAATGGCTCCTACCATTTATACCTTTGCCTTGAGCCTTTTATTTTTCTCTTTCTTCTTTTCAAGTAGAAGCACTTGATCATCACCATGGCATCACCATCATTATGTCATGATCTTCATTTGCTACAACACTTGGAGTAGTGCCACATATCTCATGATTACTTTGATAAACTAGGTTAGCACTTAGGGTTTCATCAATTTACCAAAACTAAATTAGAGCTTTCAGCGGCGCGCAGGGGAAGAGTCGAGTCGCAACTTTTTTCACGGGCGGCGTTTGGGAGGGGAAGGATTAGGGGAAAGTACCCGTGATTAATAAGTGGCAAGGTGCGTAATTACCTCACAACTTCATGTGGAAGTACAAAACTCTAAAAACTAGAGTACCCCTTGAGGTACTCCAGCAAAAATGTGGAGTTAGCCTTCAACTCCACCTTTTTTTGTGGAGCGGAGTTCGTAGAGCTAGGGATGTTTGACAACGCGGAGCTAGAGCAGAGGTGAAAAAACGGGAGCAGAGCAGTCCCAAACACCCCTTAGTCAACATATTATATGTGCCGGTTGCATTGTTAGCTGCAAGTGACATGACAACTGTATCCAGCCAGCAACAGATTGAATTATTAGACATGTCCTAAAAGAGTATAGTTTGACCTGCACACATTCCATAACGATTTTCTTTACAGGGCAGAGGGGGTAATGCTATATTATTGATTTGATTGATCCGTGCGCCGTGTAACTTGAAATCCACAGACGGAACAAGAGCCGCAAGCGCGCAGCTGGCTAGGCAGACTGATTTGAGCTACGTACGTAAGCGAAGAAGAAGCCACTGCCATGCATTCGTCAACCCTCACATGCATGTATTGTCTGCGTGACTTGGTACCTACCGGGGACCGGGACCGGGACCGGTACGGGGATAAGGACCTTAGTGGACGTGCTCGCTTCCTCCCAAATTATAAGACGTTTGCACGAAAAAACTACTATTTAACACGCTTGCACAATGATTAAATTTGTAAAAAAAAATAGTATCAACATTTTATGACTTACATATTATCAAAACATATTTTTTATGACGAATTTAACGATAATTATCTAGTAAAATAAATATTGTTATATATTTTTATATAAATTTAGTCGAATTTGAAATCATTTAGCTTAGTATAGTACAATTCTAAACTTACATCCTTATCTGAAACGGATCGAGTACTTACGTACAACAAGCATGCAATGCGTGCTGTCATTGTGTCGAGCGTGCACGACACTGAAATATGGTCTGGGACTAGGAGACTGTCACCGATTAACCTGCAAGGAATTGGGAGGAATCAAGCAGAGCAGCGTAGGGTTTGGATAAGAAGCAGAAAGGGAGAACAAGTTCAACAAGGCAACAGGAAAGGAACAAGAAAAGTTCATCCTCTGGCGCCTGCGCCTCGTGGTGTAGTTTTGAGCGTATACGGGATTGCTAACCTTTTTTTTTTTTTTTTTGAGGGGAAGCTATAAAACCCATGGACCTTGAATCCGGGGCAAGGCCGCAGTGGGCCGCTCGCGCCTCGACACGAGCCCACCACTGCACTCGCGTAAGAGGGGACCGTGGGCTGTCTCCTCGTCACCGCGGGTTAGGCTGGCCCGTCTAACGGTGCCGAGGCTTTGTCGAAGACAGAATTTCTTTATTAAAACTCTGATTTGAAATCTAACACCAAAGGTTTCGTGGTGTAGTTGGTTATCACGTCAGTCTAACACACTGAAGGTCTCCGGTTCGAACCCGGGCGAAGCCATTTTCTCTTTTTTTTTTGAGCTAATTTTCTTCTGTCATTATACAGTTCCCCGTAAATAAAAATCATTATACAGTTCCCGGTAAATAAAAAAGCAAAGCAATCTGTCATTATACAGTTCCCCGTAAATAAAAATCATTATACAGTTCCCCGTAAGTAAAAAAGCAAAGCAAATAGTTTTCTTCTGTCACGCAAAGAACTTACCTCTTAGATAAGTCCTAAAATAAAGGAGAGATGAAGATGCAGACAACTTTGGGCATGAACTCCATCCAAACTCTAGTCTCTAGCTATAAAACACGGCATCGATCCCAGAGTATTGTTCTGCTCATGGATGGCGACCCAAGTGATGAACCCTAATAAACTCAATGCAGACATCAACATCCAAAGCCTCCTCCCAGAAGCTTGCCATGTGCTCATCGCTTCCCTTTTCCCTTTGTTTATAAGTTAGGGAGGAAAAGGCATCAATTATTATTACTACACACAGAATACCACGCTACATGTTCCCGTGAAACAACTGCTAAAAAAACAGTAGCAACACGAAAATCACTGTCCAGATCCAGAAACAGCCATAGCTCTGATTGTAATATAGCCCAACATTCCAACGAGGCAAGAAGAAAGCGCCAAGCCATATATATATGCATCTGAAGAATAACCATGAGTCGAAAGCAACAGGGGAGCAAGGAGAAGTATAGTACAGGGGAGGGATCCAAATCCAATCCAAATGTGGTAGACAGAAGAGCTCAGGAGATATGAGCGTCTGATCCTATCATCACCGGTTGCAGTGAGCATGTGCTGATAGGGCCCTGAGTGTAACATGCACTTGAATGCTGTAACATCATAGAAAAAGTCTGGAGAAGGAACCCCCTCCAGTCTGAACTCTGAAGATGAGAGCCTGGCATCTTGCAACAAGCCAACTAGCCAACAAGTCTAGGGCTCCACACAGATTCTCGCGTCTGCTGTGAGCCACAAGTTCGCCAGGAGGATGCTGAACCGTTGCCGTTGGAGCATGCCCACAGTCCACGTCGTGTGAAGATGCATGGACTGACTGGCGAGCTCATATCCAGCAGACCAATGTTGTGACTGTTGGTTCCCCGGTAATAGGAGAGCAGGCAGAAAGACAGGATTGATTGATATATGATATGCATATGCACTTTGGATTCATAAGGCTTGTTATCCAATCTGTTTGTAGGTAGGACCTGTTGGTTGGATTTTGGTCAGTTGACAACAAATTCAACACTCCCTTATTAATTTTTTTTAAGAAAAAACAAACAAACTGCAAACATCTCATTGATTTAGTATAACAGTAGTATCGAAGGGAAAATGTTTCCACAGTACCTTATGACATCCTAGGAATTGACTGCTGATTGAATACTGTTGTTAAGATCAGTACATCTGCACATCTCAGGGGGAGAAAGGTTGCTATCTAACTGCAACTCTGCATTTACATGTAATTGTAGCATTCATGTCCCAGACAAGTATATTGCCATATTGATGTAGATATACTACAGTGCAGCTATAGAGATGTCCACCTGCTCCTCATCATGTCAGTATTTTCAGTGATTGCCAGAAAGAAGATCCTTTCTTGATCCTGTAAGTGTCAAGAAAAGGATGGTTAAACCGACTAGTCTTGACGTTATCTAACTCTTTCCTAATATGTACAAAACTGTCAATTCAATCTCAAGGAATGGATCCAGCCGTTTAAACTCACAGGTTGTACTTCATAAGTTCATATAATACTCATCCATTCCATTCTCTCTTGAACACAGTATGCAGCTCGAGTTCTTCCACAGATACAATATGGTGGTAGACAGGCAGTTGCCTTGTTACCTATACTAGACTCCTAATAATAACTCTAAAACTAAGCTTAGATGTCAAAGAATATGTTGCTGACACTTCTGTACAGATATACAACTCGAGGTACCTATGCTATGTATTGTCAGTCTATCAGCTGCAACACCTTACAAGATTTTGGTCACTCTAAACTCCATCAAAAGTAGGTGGTTGCCCTGCCCTAGAAGTTGGCACAACAGTACTAGCAGCCACTTCCAGTATATTATTGGGTTCTTCGGCCTTGTGCTATATGATGTCCATAAACATGGGGTCCTGGTACCTGCACAACAATTGACGGTTTCTTTAGCTTAATCAGCTAGGTGATGAGCAGACAAAAGAAGGTTGAAAAATTGTCCCTGAAATCCATGACATCTGGGTCCTCATATTGTGATCTCACCTGAGGTACCACTGCTGTTCGCCCATCTAGGTGAAGGAAGTGATTACTTGCCTCCCTGAGGTGACCGTTTTGCATCTGGTTCAGCAGCGTTCAGTGGATTCATTGGATTCATAGCTGGAGATGAGTTCAGAGGGATATGATTTGGACAGGGGGTGGCTCATGTATGGTAATCTTGGCATCTGACTTAGGCCTTGTGCTGCAGGTATGCAACCTGAATTCATGCCTAGAGCCATTGGTGGCATGAATTGGTGAGCACCAGGAAACATCATTGGCGCCATCCCAGAAGTCATCCACATGATCTGAAAAACATGTTTATTTCGTAGTTTCATTCGGTACCAGCAAATGATCTTGTATGGGATCATGTAAGTTTAGGTTGGAGTAGCTGCTAACCTGAACTTGCATTTGGAGGGACTTGAGATACTCAATCGTCTCGTCTAGTATTGACGCTTTGTCAGTCTGACAATTAGAGTTGATAAATAAAGTAAGACTAAAATGAGATGGCTGAAAAGCAAACTAAACATGCTGACAATGATCAAGGACATATGTTACCACTGCACCAACAGAGTTTCATTATACAAGGGACTTGCACACCTGACAAGAAAAGATGCATAATACTGTATTAATATACCTTGTTGCAGTGCGGGATCAGCTCTTGCAACGCACGCATCTTTTCATTGATCCGGTCCCTTCTTCTCTACATCAGCATTCAGCAGCAGTCAAGAACGCTGTAAGAACAATTTACCAACAAGCTGCCTGCCTTTCTGAAAATAGGCTTTTCTTTGATAGCACAATCTGATTCTGATCTCACCCTCTCTGAGAGATTATGGACTTCAGCTGCACGAGTCCGGCGTTTCGGCCCATGTCGCCGCGACGGTTTGGTCTCCTCAGTTGCCTCCTCACACTCGGCATCCTGCGATTTCCTCATCAATTGTATTCCACTCAAGCATCCCTATTTCCTAGTAGTTCGTTCAGGATACAGGTTATACAACCAACCAAACAAGATGAACAAAGTAGACACCTCGCTCGGACTATCTGAGTTGTCTCTACACCTCCCCTTCCTCTTGTGGACATGGACGCTGTCACTGGGCAGCCCGGATCCCCCAAAGTTGCTTCCAGACCCACCGGACGACGATGTGCCATCGTGCGCGCCGGCACCGCTCGGCCCCTCCGACTGCAATGCTGCGTCCTTCCCGCTGGTCCCTGCCGGCGTCCTGGGCACCTGGTTGCTGCCGCAGAAGGTTGAGCAGATGTCGCCGGCCCAGCTCGAGTCGACGCCGCTGCTCCCAACCGGCGGCAGCGGCGAAGGCTGCGAGGTAGGGCCCGGGAGCGTGCCCTCGTGTTGCGGGGCGGCGTCGGCGATGGTGCTGTACCAGAGCTGCGTGTACAGGTCCTTCTCCAGCGCGTCGTCGAGGGTGTCCGGGAACCACGCGGCCGTCTCCTCGCCGGTGAGGCCGCTGGTGCCCGGGCGGTCGCGGTCGGAGGGCGACGGCGCCGGCCGGTAGGTGCGCCTGGGGCTGCGCCACGACGCTCCCGTTGTGCCACAGCAGCTCGATGAGGTCGTCGTCCGCGCTGCGGGCGCCATTGGAGGGAGCACGCGCAAATCAGCGTCCGTCCATGGACCATCAATCAATCAATGGGCACGAAAGGAGAGGGGAGCGAATGGCGAAAACAAAATCCTTACACTATGGGCTTCTTCTGATTCACCGCCGCCGACCTCGCATTGCCGTCCATCTCGTCAGGATTTCTAGGACCCAGAGAAGAACGCCTCGTCTCCTGCAGAAGGAGAGAAGCCCCGTGGCAAGAACAGCCGGCGTCAGGGAACTAACCAAGACAAGAAACTTCTCCGTCGAAGCAGAACCCAAAGAGAAGGTGAAGGAGAAGGAGAAGGAGAAAGAAAAAAAGATAGGCAAGAAAGGGGAGGAGAAGAGAAGCTAAGCTAGCTACCCTTCTCGATTGCGGAAGAGAGAAAGAAGATAGAGAAGCCTTGGTACTGCTGATGAATACTGACGACTGAGCCGGTGAGCTGACGTATACCTCTATCAAGTCTAGTACCTGAATCTGAACGGAGTACTGCTCCGCTCGAGCAGAGATACCTTGCGCAAGTCGTCTTCTACCCCGCCTCCGTGCAAGCTGCAAACAGGAGCAAGCACAGGAGCTTTTAGGAGGCAGGTCCGTAGCAGCACGGCATGAGCACACACAAGTCGGAGTGCTCGTACACCGGGTGGCTGTGGCTGCGCCGCTGCCCCGTTAATAAGTGTTTTCTTACTGTACTTCGCTCTCTCGAGAAAGAAGAGAGGCCGTGTGGTGGCGGGTTGGGGAATTTCCGCGTGGATTTTTCCCAGGAAATAATGGGGAGTGGGATTGGGATGAGAAGGACGCGATTTTTGCAGCTGCGATTTCGATGGCGGAGGCAGGACAAGCGTTGGCATCGTTCACCTGTTGGCTTATGGGTTGCAGCCAACCCAAACCAATCAGCCAATAATATTTTTTTCTCGCAACAAACTGGCACAGTTAGAAACCAGTGAATAGGCCGGTTGTCGGATCCCCTTGGCGCGGGATAAATGTCGGCCCTGGGAATTGGCAGCTTGGAGCAAGGAACGGATGCATCGTTTGCCATTGCTCTGCTCCTGCTATTGCTGCAAGCTGCTTCGGATTGCGTAAATAAACTACTGTAATAATGAGAGTTGGTTTCTCCTCTGCAACTGAAGGCACTGTGATTTCCTCTCCATCTTCTTCTTGTTTTGGAGGAACAAGATTCCCGTTATCTGTTAAAAAAAATAAAAGAGTATCCTTTTGGACGGCTCATGAGTGTGGTACGCATGAGCGATCCTGCAAGGCTGCAATAAGGGCCTGTTTAGATTTAAAAAATTTTACGTAGTACTCGTCACATCGAATCTTGCGGTATATGCATGGAGTACTAAAGGTAGACGAAACAAAAAAAAACTAATTGCACAGTTGGGTGAGAAATCGCGAGACGAAACTTTTGAACCTAATTAGTCCATAATTAGACACTAATTACCAAATACAAACGGAAAATGCTACAGTAGCCAAAATCCAAAAAAATTTGGATCTAAACGGGGCCTAAGAATTCCAAAGGGATTGGATTTGGATCATTCGTCGAAATCTTAAAAGAGTCAAAGCAGTTTTTTTTTTAAAAGGTACGGGATGTAGTACCCATCTTTTTTAAGTAGGCTGCAAGAACATTCCGGCATATCATGGTGAAGGGGAATTCATTCATGACCAGAGCTGATTCTTGCCATCTGCAACTCATGATGGCTTATAACTCTAAACTCAATCATAAACAGTGACAGTCTGACTGATTGATAAGTGCGTTGATCACGCTTTGTTTAGTTTGCAAAAATTTTGGCGAAATAGTATTGTAGCACGTTCGTTGTTATTTGGCAATTAGTGTCCAATCATAGTCTAATTAGGCTTAAAAGATTCGTCTCGTGAATTTCGTCTAAACTGTGTAATTAGTTTTATTTTTTATTTATATTTAATGCTTCACGCATGCGTCCAAAGATTTAATGTGACAGAGAATCTTCAAAAATTTTGCAAAATGGAAGGGAACTAAACGTTACCTCAATGAACAAGTAGTCAAATACGTGTAACATCAGACAGTACCCAATTTTCGTACTCATATATTTAGTAATTAGAGTCTGCAGCTGAAAGAAAACGAGGATATATATAGCCTTGGAGAATATAAGGATAGCGTCTTCATCGACGGATCCGATCTCGATCTGCTTGTCTTTATTTCTTTTTCATGATCATGGCGGAAGCTCCTGCGTTCAGTAGAAAGCATGTGAGCATCCAGGTTCGAGGCGACGTTCAGTCATTCCATGCGTTAACAAATTTTACTCTTACACAGGACGACAACGGTTAGCTATTTGACTTATAAGCCATAGCATATCAGTCAACGAACATAGCATATCAGTCAACGAACAGTATTTTTCTTTCACACCAAATCAGTCAACAATACTTTCAGCCATGGCTTATAAGTGAAACAAGTCCAGATGAACGGGGCTGCTATCTCTTTCGAGAGTACCTGAAAAAGTTACTGTATTTCTAATCTTTCTTCTGAAAACTGATAAATAAATATGGCATATCTGCTAGTTGCCGCCCGCTGAGAGAGAGAATAAATTGACAGGGAAATGTTCCATCCATATTGCCGAAACCGACTGCAGAACCTGGGCGAGAGCTAGCAGCTTGGTAGAGTAGCTCGCCATCCAGTTCATCTCGATCATTCTCTTGTGGCCGTTTTCCTCACCCCGTTCCTTTCTGCCGCTATCTCGCAATTAATATTCCTATTGAAGAAGAAAACGTTTCTTTTTCTGCAGGGCAGCGAGCTGTGAGTGATCTTAGCCTTGATGGAGGCAGTGCCAACCAGGTGCGGCTGCGCCAATGGGAGCCCGGATTTGGATTACAGATGGGTACAGCACGGCCCGGGCCATTCTCATCCTCAAACAAGATTGCTGTGATCTGCATGCGGCGCTCAACACCAAGAGCTTGCCGACAGCAAGCGCCGCTGGCTGCTACAGCCTACAGCTCCTTAGGCTGTCTCCACTCTCTTCTAAAAGTTCTAACTTGCTGCCTTGTACAATGCAAACCCATCTATCTCCCAATGTCCCAAACGACGATCCATGTATGTATGTAGCAGTATCTAATCCAGGGGCTGACGCATCAAAATCAGTTTATCGTGTTCCCTGTGCTTCTCTGATTGTTCAGCTGGAGAAAGGTGTTTTGTTGATTGGTTGTTTCTCAAGCTGTATAAGCACACTCTGTCTGTGTTGGAGCGGCTTGATACATGTACAACATTTTTTTTTCCTTTTTTTAGTATAGAGATCCACGACTCTACTCTGCATATTTCGATAAGAAAATATACTACTCTCTCTGTTCTAAATTCTAAGTTCCTTTTGATTTTCTACAGTACATAGGCTTCACTATGTAATATTTCAGCTATATATCAAGGCATAACATATATTTAGGATGCATAACAGAAATCATGTACCTAAAAAAATTAAAAGTACTTGCAAATTGAAACAGGCGAAGTTTCTATACCTTTCTGTGTTAGGTCAGTAGTATTTGTTTATACTGGTTCATCAACTTGTGTTCCCAAACAAGCTTTAAATTGAGAGACCGCATGAGCATTACAAGTTTGTGGAGAATATTAAGATCCACAGCTAATAGTTGTTTATTTTTGCTCTCTTTGTTTAGGGCTTGTTTGAAACGCGGGAAATTTTTCCTCTGTTCCTAGCGTTTTTCATGTGAAATTGAACTGATTCCTATGAAACTTCTGCGTGATTCCGATAAATTCCTGTGTTCCAAACATGTCCTTATTGTCAAAAGTAATAGACATATAACTACTCTGTAATTTATATTCGATGTGATAAATGCCAAAGGGGCTCTAGTCTAGTTGGTGAGAGTACCCTGGTGGCACTCTTCAGGTCCTGAGTTCGACTCCCCTGTGGGAGCGAATTTCAAGGCTGAGGTTAAAAAAATCCCCTCGTCCATCCCATATCCAAAGCATTGGGGGGCACCAACCAATTCTCACTTGGGTAACAGAAGCCACCGTGTAAGGGTGGGGCGAGGGTTCGAGGGTTTTCTCGGCCTAGTGAGAAGGTATTCTTCTTATTTGGAATGCTATGTGGGCAGTCTTAAACCCTTCGGGTCAAGTTTTTTTTTATTCGATGTGATAAACAATCACTACCTGCTTCCTCAAAATGATTGCAAAATTACTAATTTACCGTGACTCCCCATGTTCCAAAATGGTTAGGCCAGTCTCAATGAGGGTTTTAAAGAAATTTTATTCTCATTTAATAATGTGACACATCAACAAATTTGCTAAGTTAGCAAGTTAATTATAAAGAGAGGGATAGAGTTCGTCGTCACAGTTTTTGCACAGACGGGCAAGAGAGTTTGGTAACTGTGTTTAGGTTTTAAGGCTGACTATAAATCTCTATTGAGACTAGCCTTACCAATCAGCACCTCCGTCCTCACCTGAAAAGAAACAGAGATGCTAGCATTTGGACGTTCGCACAGCTTGCCCCGTCCGTTGATTTTCTCACGCCCACACGTGCATCCCGCCCCATCGCAGCGCCCGCATGTCTGGAGGACTCACCTCGCACTCACAACCTGCCCTATCCACCTCGATTCGAGGCCGTTCGCCCCACACCGCATCGTACCCCGCCCCTATCGCGTCCCATCCGCCGGTCCCTAGCTCGTCACGCGCCATTCCCCTATGCCCGCGCCGTGCCACCATCGTTCCCCGCGTCCCTGACTCTCCGAACAACATGAAACACTTGAATGCAACAAACGTATGCAACAGATGAAACATCTGGAACATACAATTGCAACATATGTGTGAAACATATGCAATATCCAGATAAAATATTTGCAACTTGCAACATGAAAACACTTACTACAACATAAGTATGTAACAACTAAGACATTTGGAACATATTGTGGCAACATATGCGTGAAACATATGCAACATCTAGATTAGAACGCTTGCAACATATTTCTGGAACAGATGAAACATTTTGAACAAACCTCTGAAACACTTGTAACATGTCTCTGAAACACTTATAACATATGCAACACCCTCCAATCTACTTTTTACAACATCCATATAAAACAATTGCAACGTACCTCTGAAACATCGAAAACACTTAAAACATACGCTTGCAACATGCGTTTTTATCGCAATATCTCGTCGTGCACCGCGATGGCCAAGGCATCGACAGCGGCACAACCTTCTGGTAGGGAACGACGGTGTCGGCAACACCTCGACAGCACCCCGACACGCGCAGGGGACGGGGCACAATGCATAGCAGCGGGGGTGCAGCGCACAACGAGTTGGAGCTGGCGCGGCGCGGCGATGGAGGGGGTGGCGTAGGATGGAGCGCAGCGCTGGATGGGGGAGTCTCGCGGCGAGAGATAGGGTGCGCGGTAGGAAAGACGGCAACAGTGAGCGCACGATCCAAAGCAGCGCACGATGGACGAGAGCGATGGGAAGATATTTTTGAGAGAAGAGATGAGCAGAGAGTAAGTAAGCGTGTTGGTCCCGTATGTGCAGGCCCAGACAGCGGATGGAACGGACGGCAGCTCTTGAGCATTACCGCAAAAGAAATGGAAAAACAGAGCGGGCAACCTTCTCTTCCAAATACATGTAGGCACTTTATTTATGCAAGCAGGCCTGAAAAAACGTAAATGTTTGGGAGGTTGGGCTATTGGCCCAAGTGTTGACCCGGTCGGGCCGGGCCAACTAGCCTAGAGGCTTGGGCGAGATAGCATGGTAAGGAATTTTAGGTTGAAAAATGATAATACCAACACACCCACCCGAGTTTTATTTTTCTAACAAAAAAAAGCAATAGAAGCTCATATGATTGTTACACGTACACACATTTAAGCCCTATTTGGAACTCAGGAATTTCACATGGTTACAAAAATCGGTTGATTTTTCATAGAAAAAACACAGAAAGTAGAGAAAATTACTCCAATCCAAAGGAGGCCTCACATGCTCTATGAATCCATGTGGATACAATATATTCCTTTAAACACACTCAAAATACTGAGCTAATCGATCTTGAGAATTATAAAAATCAAACAACATGTTCGCTGGTTAGTTTCTGGACTGATAAACCCGGCTGGTGCTGGTTTGTTGTGATAGAAAAGCACTGTTGGCTGACTGATAAGCTCTGACTGAAACCAATAAGCGAACAAGCTGAAAATATAGATTTAATCCTTGCTGATCACAACCAATAGAGCCTTGTAAGAACCAAACCTACTGGCTCCTCAGCTCCAAGTTTATCTTATTTAATCATATTTTTCAGAAAATAAAAGATTACATTTTTACCAAATTTAAAAAGGTCAATTTACTTGTGACCGATATATAAAAACTGATTCACATGATTCGGTACTGAGGTGTATATAATTATAAGTTTGTATACAAATTGTTTATTTTAGAAAACAAATGGATCAGCATCAGCTTTTTGGCCCCGTTCGGATGGTATGGTTCTGGAGAAATTTGGATGGTTTTGAGGATTATAGGCAAATAAAAAGAACTGTATGTGAGGTGCAGCTAAATTTTAGAGTAGGCCAAATTTTCAAATATGTAGTGGATGATTCGAAGTTCAGATTTGAACAGAAGAAGAAAAAAGGAGAGTGTTGAGCAGACATATACGGCGTAAATGAATGTGGTAGAAATACAACGGATATACATACATACGTACAGAATGGTATAACGCTACGCACGAAAAGAAAGCACGCGACGCACGTGCACACTACACACGGTGGTACAACAGCACGCACGCACAAACAATGACATGGTGACCGGACACGGCGAACGCAAAACTGTTGGAGGCTTGGAGCGCATCTACGCCGATGGAGGCGGCGCCGCGATCGCCGTGGGCACGTTCACGGCCGGGACCGACGGCATCGGCGGCGAGGCCACCTTGGGGACGACGACGGCGGGCATCGGTGGCAGGGTCAGCTTGGGCACGGAGGAGACGGCGGGGATTGGCGGCAGGGTCAGCTTGGGCACGGACGGGACGGCGGGCATTGGCGGCAGCGCCACCTGCGGCACGGTCACCTTGGGAACTGCCGGCATGGGCGGCAGCACCGCCTGTGGCACGGCGGGCAGTGGCTGCACCGTTGGCAAGGTCGGCACGGCGGGGAGGCCAGGGACGGCGGCAGCAGCAGGGGCCGCGGCCACCGCGGTCGTGTCGGCCAAGTGGCGCGCCGCGTGGCAGGTGTTGCTGCCCAGGAGGAGTGCGCACGCCACGACCGTGGCCAGGAAGCTCGCAGCGGAAGGCATACTGCTAGTAGTAGCTGCTACCGTCTCCCGAGATGGCTTATAGTACTTCAGGAGGCAGGGTTCTTTGTTGCTGTGTTGCGAAGAACAGGGGTCAAATGCGTCGCGATTTATAGCCCGTATAATTAGGGAAGGTGCGATTAGATAGGCTGGTGGCCGGATAGGTGTGGCAGCGCAAGTTGATGATTAGCCCAAGTTGGTGATCAGAATGGCAGGACAGGACAAGGAAGATTAGTTGCAGCGATAGATAGATGGAGGCGGATTCTTGCTCGCCGTGTGGCTAAAATTTCTGCGTTTAGGTGACCAGGGGATCGTGCGCTGCAGCTGCAAACGGACTGCAGTTGCTGTATTATACTAGAATCACAGAAGCGGAAAAGGCTGCAAAAATTGTCCACCACCTGGCGTCCAGCCAGAGCAGAGCACTCTAGAGTTGCGTTGCTCAACTCGATCGAGGTTGCCGACGTAATAATCCTTGGTCCATCCATGGTCCGTCCCATTTCCTGACCATCGGGATGCGGAACCCCTCGTTTTCTTGGGCTGAAGCTCCATAGCCTCCCTCCACCTCCTGAGGTTCTTCCACTCCACGGCTTTGCTTTGTTGCCAATCATGCAGGCTCAATCCACACGGACACACTGACGCTGCCACGTCGACTGGAGCACCGACCTGAGTGCCAGCAAGCAGCAGGGGTTGGCGTGGCGGTCGCCGGTCGTTGCTTCGGGTGGCCGACGTCGCAGGGATGGCCACCATTTGCATTGTAGGAGGACACAGAGAGTGGGCGCAGCAAGGCTATGTATATAGTCTGTTGTATGAGGCATTGAGCAGAGCACATTTACATCATTGCATTGCACTGACAAAAGCAGCTACACCGAAGGATTGAAAAATAGCAACTGTATTGCATTGCATTGCATTGCACACTTACATTTACAAGCACAGCTACGAGGCCTGCTGCTGCCTGCAGGAGGACCCCATCCGCCTTGAGAGGCTGAGACGTTGGTTGGGATCTTGTGGCTGCTGGTGGTGGCCAGTCGGCGCCCTCCGACTGTTGGGTGGTCGTGCCCGTGCATGGACGTCGACCCAACTGTGATTGCGGCTTATCTTGTCGCTGGATTACGCGTCCTGCCGCGCGTCCACTCGGTGGCTACACGCCTCAAATTATTTGCCTTCAGTGTATTTCTTACATAAGAAACAGATAACGAAATTTTCATGCGTGGGGGATGTAGCTCAGATGGTAGAGCGCTCGCTTAGCATGCGAGAGGTACGGGGATCGATACCCCGCATCTCCAAGTTTTAAAGCTTTTTGTTACTTTTTTTTTAATAAAAATCTGCCAAACTGACTCATTTGTTGCTTAGCTTTTTGTTACTTTTTTTAATATCTGCCAAACTGACTCATTTGTTGCTAACTAGGCACATGTGCATGTGCTCTGCTTGACGTAAGACAATTTTGTTACTTTTTTAATATAAAAATCTGCCAAACTGACTCAAAATCATGATGATTGAATACCTTTTGTTGATGATCCAACTTATAATTTCTTATTATAGCCACACCAAGACCACGACAACAAAGCTGGATGGTTACATTTGGAGGGGAACAATCATCGAGAGTTTGAAGATGTGTGGGGATAGATGTGGTTCTTTCATCTTCATTTGATGGTTGGACAGAACTAATGGTTAAATTACTTGGAAACATTAGAGTGTCTTAATACAAACTACAAACATGCTACTCTATTTTATAGGTAAAGACGGTGTCATTTGTCGTGTGCAAACTATTTGTTGAGAATGTCTCACCTTACTAGCTAGGTAGTAGAGAGCGTGGAGTAGCCCAACTTATAAATGTGATGAAGTGCTCACCCATTGAACTAGTCTTTGATCCCGAAGATAGCCGAAGTATCACTTTAATTCTCCTCTTTTGTCAGGCTCGTGGATAGAGGTCTGAAGGCACGACCTAACAATAAAGACCTACAAGGTGAGCCAAACCAAACACTCCTGAATAGAAGTCCAATGGTGTGGTTGAAACAATTAGGGCACTCTCAGTGATAGATCTAGGATGAAAGTTCAGAGGGCTAAAAGCTCATCTTTAACCTATCCCTCCTTAAAGCAACCATGACAAAAATTCTTAGAGGGGCTCTAGGGGGCTCAAGGATTAGCGGTGCTAGGGGATTTAAGGCCCCCCCCCCCCCCCCGCCAACCCCAACCCGTCCATGGGCACTCCATCTCCATTTTGTTTTCTTATGTTGCAATGCTTTAGTGCTTCAAATTTCAAGATCAAGAAGATCCATAGCACATAGAGGTTGTTTATTAGTTTCTCAATCTAGTCTCTCCAAGCAAGCTTGTTTGGCATATGCAACCCTCCAAAACGCCAAATTTTTCAAGATTCTCCGTCACATCGAATCTTTGGACACATGCATGAAGCATTAAATATAAATAAAAAATAAAACTAATTACACAGTTTAGACAAAATTCACGAGACGAATCTTTTAAGCCTAATTAGACTATGATTGGACACTAATTGCTAAATAACAACGAAAATGCTACAGTGTCATTTTGCCAAAATTTTCGGCAACTAAACTGGGCCTAGGAATTCCAAATTTCAAAATCCGTAGCACCTATGGCCTATTTTTTTTTTCACCAGGCAACCTTGTCTGCACATGTAGCAAGGATCCCAAGTGTTTGATTCTGGACACCTAGGGATACGATATATGCCTGGGATGGAACCGTGGAAGTTGCCTATGAGGCCATACATCGGCATGCAGGCCATACAGTACACAGCTATGGGCCTTATTTAGATTACCCCAAAATTCCAAGTTTTTTCACTCTCTCTCCATCACATCAATTTTTAGCCACTTGCATGGAGCATTAAATGTAGGTAAAAAAAAAAACTAATTGCACAGTTTAGTTGGAAATCACGAGATGAATCTTTTGAACTTAGTTGGTCCACGATTGGACAATATTTACCAAATAAGACGAAAGTGCTACTATTCATCGGGTTGAAATTTTTCTCAATCTAAACAAGGCCATGGTGTTGTTTGGTTCCATGCAGAGAGTGGTAACATAAATGGAAAGAGCTGTCACTGCTACCTGCTGGCTGCTGCACTGAAAAACACGATTTGCCGCATGCGACAACCCGCGAGTAACGACCTTTCGACTGTCTGTATCGGATCCCTCTGTGAACGGCTTCGGTCCAGTTAAAACAAATACGCAGTAATGGAAGTTGATCGTGCCACAAACGGTTACACGGATAAAATCACCGAAACAAACAGTAACTAACTTAGAGGAGAGCACAAATAGGATGGAAGATAAAAGATATCGTGTGTGCCCAACTGTAGACCACCAGTATGCTTAGCTTAGGTTGGTGGTTAGTCTGCCGAGCCTGATTGTACGTTACTCACTGCTACCCAAACTTTACTGGAGGCGGACGTTTTTTATTTTCTGCGGCGGGCAAAGCCGTCCGCCGCGGCCTAGAGGCCACGGTAAATCGTGGCTTAACCGCGGCGGGCGGCTTTGCCCGCCGCGGTTAACCGATTTACCGCGGTGAACGGTGTAACGTGCCCGCCGCGGTAAATATACTTTTACCACGGCGGTCACGTTGCACCGCCCGCCGCGGTAAATTATTTTACCGCGGCGGACACCTTTCGTGGCCCACCGCGGTTATGTTCATTAGCCGTGGCGGGCATTATTATTTGCCCGCCTCGGTAAATTATTTCCTGAATTAAAAAAAAATACAGCAGGCATATAAATTCAAATTCAAATTCAAATCACATCCAGATTTCACAGATTAAACTTAAAAAGTATGCAGGCATTACACATGAGATAATATACATATATATATATATATATATACATTCACTTAGTCGTTCTTGTCATCGTTAATTCATTACATTTACATATTAAAGTCGTTATACATGCCCTAAGGAGTAATCCTGCGGACGCATCATCGTGGCTCATTTCCTCGGCCTCTCGTACTCCGGTAAAATCGCTAGCTGGCTGTTCTCATTGAAGAACGTGCTCCCTTCGAGCACGCATTTATCTAAGACAAACTTACATATGTCCGCCTTTGTCTGCTTGAAGGAGTGTTGGGTGCTCTGCACGTCTCTCCACCAGTTCAATCCATTCTTGAGCACCCTCCAACTGCTGCTGTACTGCTTGCACTCCCTCAGGTACTCACAGACGTAGAAGCCACAGGTTTGTGATCCTACCGGTTGTTTGGCACACTGCATGATCGATACACAAGCATTAGAATACAGGCATTAGAACGCTTATGAACAGAAAGCACAATTAAACCTTTCAAATACTTATCGGAAAGTTGCGTCTGATTTTGATGTGGTTCTTATGCTTAGCCTTAAAATTCTCTGTTCTTTGATCATAGTATTCAGGATCCTTCACGTACTCCTTATAAGCGCTATACGAAATGTACTAGTATTAGGCAGGGCATTAGAACGCATATGAGAAGACAGTTCAGTCACTTACACTCTGAGGCAATCTTCAAAGGCCTTGTACCCTTTTAAGTTTGGCATTCTCAACGAATCAAATACGCAGGCCCTGCCATCCTGAGGGTAGATGATAAATACAACCCAGTGACCCTCGAGGCCTTAGCTGCGCCATTGAAACAAAATACAGGTTACGATGAGAAATAATAATACTAGCTAGCTACCCACTTATCTCTACAGGCATGTCTTCGACTTACCCAAAGTGGTAGGCAGCTACGATACACCCATTTCTCCTGATCTTCTTCATTGCTCCTAGTATGTACCTTGAAATGTTCAACTTCTCATTGTCCATCAGTTTCTTCCTGTGTGCCTCTCTCTGTCGCTTGGTCAAGTCTTTCATGGTTGGATGATTGTCATCTAGGTGGTAACCAATGATGACTCTTTGAGCAATATGCATTGGAGATAGATAGATAACATCAAGTTTTAGTTCCTTGGATATATAGGCCATCAACCTGCAAGGACAAGCCATCGTGGCATATATAAGTAGTCTTGACCGATTCAAAGGTAGGTGATATGTGAAACTCGCAATTCATCACTTACATAGAGAACAAGGTGACTTGGGCGATGTCAAGGTCTTGTTCCCGTAGTAGTCTGTACATGTCGTGGAAGTCCACGGGGAGTTCTACATCGTTGCCAGGCAAGTGGAAGTACTCCGCCACAACCTTGACTAGAAAACCATGTAGGCCAGCTTTTGCCGCTTCCATGTACCAGAGATGAAACCTCCTTGTCTCCCACCTTTCCTCGTCGATGAGCTAGGCCTTGGTTATCATGAACTTCCCATGCTCGTAATGGCCGGGGCAGTCATCCGATTCAGGAAATAGAGGTGATCTCGGCCTAGGATAGAAATGTTAGTACCATATTATGGCAAAGAAAAGTTATTAGCAAATTATGCTCGCCGCTACCATACCTTTCGAACTCAAGTGAGTATGTGAGATGCCCTTGGTCGCCTTTAGTCTTCGCCGGTGATGGAGGACAGTGGCTTGTGCTCGCAATGGCAGCAGGCGGTGTCTTTGCCCCTGGTTCCTCCATGCCTCCCGGTCCTTTGCTTGTGCCCTTAGACGGACTATCGGGAGGTGGAGGTGGACTTGTTGTTGGAGGAGGAGAACGAGGGTGAGGGCTTGTGCCTCGGGGTGACTTCCTTCCCTTGTCATCCCCGCCATTGCCTTCGTCATCGCCGTCGCCGTGATTCGGATCATCGGGGGGACAAGATCCGGCAACGGATGGTTGTGATGCTGGTGTCGCCATCAGCGTAGAAGTCGGCGTCGAGAGAATGATCTCTATGTCATCCTTGTTCCACAGGACTTCGGAACCAATGGCAGCTCCAAGGATCGTTACCCCTTGTGCAGTTGGATATTCCATTTCAAATCTTCGTATTGGGTCACATACCATGTAAGTATCACGGCAGCATAGTTGGTAGGGATCTGGTCTTGGTTGAAATCTTTGATATCTTCTTTGGGGTGCATGTAACCCTCACCCACGGTCAACTTTTTCGCCCTGACGAACGGGATGTTGAGGTGGATGTGCATGGGTTGTCGGATGTCGTCGATGGGGTGCCTTGGGCGATCCTCGATCATCGGCAGTGGCTGCCCTTGTGTCTGCCCTTGTGGAACTTGAGGCACGGCCACGCCAGCCTGGCGAAGCATCTGTGACCTCATCGACACCATATCTGGGTCATTGCTCGTGAAGGCTTCTTTTATGGACCGACTGATCATTTCGGCCACGCCTTGATCATAGCCCTTCTGAAAGATGCCCTCCTTGTATCTCTGCCTTGACCGGTATGTGGCAGCGTCGGATTGCCATGACTCCACTGAGTTCCAGCTCATCTTCGACGACATGCCACGGATGCGGCCACGATGCTCGGGGGTTCCCAGTGCCAGGGTCAGCAAGTCCTGGCCCCTGCAAACCTCGAAGCTGTCCTTGGATTTAGCGGCCTCGATAAGAGCCCTCTCCACCTCCTCGAACTTGGGCTCATTGAACTTGCTTGTGCCCTCCTTGAGCTTCTTCGGCTTGCGGGCATAGATGAAGTCCTTAGCCCTCAAGTCTACACCGTCGTACGGATCGGGAAGCCCGGTGGCAGCTCTAGCCCTTTCTTCCTCCTGCCACTGGGGCCTCTTACCAGCAAACCCAGTCATGCCCAAGTGGTGGGGGTGCAGGTTCTTCTTCGTGAGTGCGCTGAACTTGGCGCTCTTTGCCTTTGCTTCTTCTGTTGTTCTTTGTTTGCAGAACTCTTCCCATTGATGTTCCTTCACCATAGTGTATTTGACACGGGGTGACTTGCCTAGCTTCAGGTAGTACCTGGTCAGCATGGACTTGAAGTTTCTAAAGGCTCTTCCTGCCACGTGCATGACCCACTCCCTGCACTTGTTCAGATCGGCGTCCTCGGGATAATGGAAGCTCCTCGTCACCTCACCCCAGATATGTGTCTTGTAGTCGACCGGGACATTGTTCCACTCCTCCCAAGTGATCTCCACCTTGTCCTTAACTATACATGCCACCTAGTTGCTGAACTTGGCAAGGACCGTGGGTGGCGACAACGGGTTTCCCTCTGGTCCCACCTCATGGATCACATGGACTTCGCCGTGGATTTCCCTCCGGTGCCTCCCGTGTTCCCCCTTCTTAGCTTTGTCCTCTAACCACTAGACTTGCCTGAAGTGGTTGGAGATGGAGCGGGGGGTTCTTTGTCACTGACTTGTTCCTCCTCGAAATTCAATTCTCGAGGCACCACCGGCATCTGTTCAGGGTTTGAAGACCGCGCACTTTCAACTTCGTCGTCCCTCGGTTGGTAGGTCGGATCATCTTCGTCCTTTGTACGACGTTTCTTTGTTGGCCTCGGGGTCACGGACACTTGGCTCTCGAGGCTAGTTGATGATGATGCACTAGGGGTAGGGTCGCGCCATTCGCTTATCGGTTCCTCCGCCATTGGAAAGCTACAATGAATACATATTTCTGTTGTATAGACATAGTTATAGAGTAGTAAAGTAGAGTAGTACTAGAGTAGTAAAGTAGAGTAGTACTAGAGTAGTAAAGTAGTAGTAGTTGGCTCAGATTTTCCCCATTGTCATCACATCGCTTTTAAACTGGTTGCTTGTATCTGGTATACAAGCCATCCTAGTTTAGCGGGGGCACTCGATCATCATCGCCGCTGCCTCAGCATAAAAGGGTTCACATCATTGCATATGCCACTGCCTCAGCAATAAGTTTAAAAGTTCATCATTGCATATGCCAAAAAAGGAACCAGCCCCATTAAACAAAAACCTTTCACAAATCAAAAACAGGAGCAACAGTAGTAGAATAGTAGTATAGGAGGGAGTAGAGAAGTAGAGGAGGAGGGAGTAGTAGTAGGCAGTAGTAGTAGTATACTAGTAGTATAGGAGGGAGTAGAGGAGTAGAGGAGGAGGGAGTAGTAGTAGTATACTAGTAGTAGTATACTACTAGAAAGTAGTAGACAGTAGTAGTAGTATACTAGTAGTAGTATACTAGTAGTAGTATAGGAGGGAGTAGAGGTAGGCAATAGTAGTAGTATACTAGTAGTATAGGAGGGAGTAGAGGAGTAGAGGAGGAGGGAGTAGTAGTAGGCAGTAGTAGTAGTATACTAGTATTATAGGAGGGAGTAGAGGAGTAGAGGAGGAGGGAGTAGTAGTAGTATACTAGTAGTAGTATACTACTAGAAAGTAGTAGGCAGTAGTAGTAGTATACTAGTAGTAGTATAGGAGGGAGTAGAGGTAGGCAGCAGTAGTAGTATACTAGTAGTATAGGAGGGAGTGACCAATTCATCTCAAAATTCTCACAAATTATATCAAATTTGGCAAAATTGCAGCAGAGTGACCAATTCATCTCAAAATTCTCACAAATTTAGCTCAGAATTAGTTTAAAGGCAAGGTGCATCATAGGCAGTGGCATATGCTTAGAATTTTGTCATAAATTTCTTTGGCATCATAGGCAGCAAAAAGAATTGAATTCAAATGCTACGGTTCACCAAAAGCATCATAGATCAGTAGTATAGCAGTTCAAAATTCACCAAGTGTAGTATAGCAGTTCAGTTGAATTCAGAGTAGCAGCAGTAGTAGTAAGACAATAGTGGTAGAGAGAAATAGGTAATACAAGTACCATTTTGCATCAAGCAGTAGAGTACTAGTAACGGGATAAGTAGTAGCTAGCCATCTCAAAAAACTTTCACAAATCAAAAAATTTGCATCAAGCTATAGAGTGTAGGCAGTAGACAGTAGAGTGTAGGTAGTAGAGTGTAGGCAGTGGATTAATGTACAGTAGAGTTAAAACCTGTTGCTCATAGAGGTCCCATATACTATTAGGCTCGGTACCGACTATACCACAGTGTCGATGGGGATGGCAAAGTTCACCCCAGATGAGATCCCAGATGAGGGGCATACATCAAATGGCACGGCCTGTGCTGTGAGTAAAAGGACTGCTCATATGCCCCCAGCCCGGCCATCATGGCAATTGGCAATGCCAAACTGCCAATGACAAGCAAGAGAGGCAGGCAAAGCAGCAAGCTCATGCATGCCCTTGTCCCTCCTTCCCCTTCCCTTCTCTCTAAAAATTGTACTGTAGGACTGATTGCTTTGCCTCCCTCAACAACTCTCCTCCTATCCACTCCAACTCCATGACCATACATACCAATACCATGCATGTGTTATCAGAGGAGAGGACAGTCCTGCAAATGGCCTGTGCCTGTGATCTCACACAGAAAATCAAGGTTCCCCACAAACCAAGGCAAAATAGAGACTAGATCACCCAATCCAACATGGTCCATGACTCCATGGGTCTTGACCATTGGGTAATAGCAACTTTGCCTGCTGCTTAGGTCATACTGGAGGCAGGGCTTAACAGGACTCAAAAAAGCACAAAATTACCTGATGAACTATTGAGAAAAGATACTTCCGTTTCTTCCATACCAGGATTATCTATTATCAAAAATTGCACTAAGAAAAATATCATCCTTGTGATAAAATACACTATCACCTTGGTCAAAATGCGTCGGTGTGGTCGACCAAGGTCAGCGGGGGCGACGGCGGCCCTCGGTGTCGGCGGCTGGTGCTAGGGTTCCGGGGACGGGGCCCAGCGCGGAGGAGCTCAACGGCCAGAGCAAGGGTTCCGAGGACGGGGCCCAGCGTGGAGGAGCTCGGCGGCGATGCGAGACTTCTCAGTGGCCGGCGCTAGGGTTCCGGTGACGGGGCACCGGAGGAGCATGGGGGCGGGGTGCGGGCAAGGGAGAGGAGGACGGGGGCGCGGACCGGGCACGGGGAGGAGAACGGGGGTGGGGGTCGGTGCGCGGAGGAGCTCAATCAGCGGTGGAGATGGCGGCGGCGGCGTGAGATTTTGGCAGCCCTTCAGGGTCAAACTGAACCACGCGAAAGACTTAGAATTTTGAGGGTGGGGACGGCTTATATAGGTTGTGATTAACCGCGGCGGGCAACGTAACAGCCTGCCGCAGGAAATGTTTACCGCGGCGGGCTCTGTTATATGCCCGCCGCGGTAAAGATTGTCAGCAACATTGAGTAGCATCAGTTCAGGATTTTAGTAGCAGCAGTTCAGTAGCATTGAGTAGTAGTTCAATATTTCAGGATTTCAGTAGCATCAGTTAGAGTAGTAGATTGAGTAGTAGTAGTAGATTCAGTAGTAGATTGTTGTAGTATTAGAGTAGTAGAGCGAGTAGTAGTAGTAGTAGAGCGAGTAGTAGTAGTAGTAGAGCAAGTAGTAGTACTACTAGTAGTAGTAGAGTAGTGGTAGTAGATTGATGCATGCATATAGAGTATCTGGGATTGTTACATATAGAGTCTCTGGGATACATTATTACATATATGTCTCTGGGATACATATAGAGTCCACTACATTATTACATATATATATGTGTCTCTGGGATACATAAATCATTTTGGTGCAGGTGCTTTCACTGTCCTCTTCTCACCATCAGGGCGGGCCCACGGCATCATCCTGGACTTGTTGAATTGGTCCTCGACGGCCTTGATCTTCTTTGGATGATCGGTAAAAAGCTCGAGCTCTGCGTAGTTGTTGTATTGTTCGGGACTCTGCACCCCATCAGCTCCCACAATCCGCTGCTTTCCGGACACAACCACATGCCTTTTTGGGTCCTCTGCATATATATAGTAGGCCACTTGTGCGACATTGGTTGCTAGTACCCACGGGTCATCTTTGTAGCCGATACTTTTGAGGTCCACGGTGGTTAGCCCATAACTGTCCACTGCAACCGCATTTGGTTTGACCCACTGGCAATGGAAGATGGTTATGCGTAGGTTCTGGCTGTAGTCAAGTTCCCATATTTCTTCGACTTGCCCATAGTATTGCCTCCTTTGGCCCATGTACTCTTCTTCGCCCTCGTATCGAACACCACAGTTCTGTGCCGAGCTCTTCTTGTCCTTGTCTTTCGTGTGGAACCTGTAGCCCTGGACGTTATACCCTTGCCACGTGGTGATTTGGCTGGATAGGCCTAACACAAGCCTCTTAACGGTCTCCATATCTTCATCAGGGCATCCTTCAAGGGGTATGTGTTGCTCTTTGAGCCACTCTATGAAATTGCTCTTGTGATGGTTCTGGACCCATGCCTCCGTGCGTTGTCCATCATTAGCGGCGCGGATCTCTTCCAGGTTCTTTTCAATATATTTCTCCATGCTCATTAACTGATGAAGGATGTTGTAATGAGCTTCTTACACCATTCGGTTTGCCACATCGGTGTGCACTTTTTGGCCTGTGTAACAGAACTGACCAATTATATGAAATTAAGTAAGAAAATCATCCACCAGAGCAGACGATTGAACGAACTTAAGCCCGTATAACCCGGTAGTCCGTGAAATCACGAAGGATTTCAAACCAACTCGTGTCCCAGCCATGATCATAATAAGTTTAGCGGTCACCATCACAAATTACATAAAAGTTCGCATCACAGATACATCAGAGTTTAAACATAGTTATTACAAACCAGTTCGAATAAAAGTAGCGGAATTTGTTTGTTTAAAACCACACACACTCACACAGAGTTCAAATATAGTGCCAGCTGATGATCATTTCCAACAAAAGCATTAGACGAGACGTAAGGAATGACCATGCCCATGGTCCTAAGCATCACCCATCGCAGGATATAGGCAGTTGATACAGTAGCCATAATACATCTGCCCATCTGCAACAAGTGGGAATAAAACCCTGAGTACGAGAAGGTACTCAGCCAGACTTACCCGTCATAAATGAAAATAAAGTGACACCAAGGATTATGAAGGGCTTTATAGTAGGGTAGCTGACTCATTTGCAAAAAGAAGCATTTTAGCATTTCAAGAACCTTTTCAAAAGCATTATTGTCAAGTTAATTGTTATTATCCTGTCGACTAGATTTGCACCTATACTAGAGTAAACATGTGATTAAGCAGATAATGATAACCAATGATCATTAAGCAACTTCCATACTGTCATATTCATTATAACTGTCCAAGTGTTCCATAATCATTACTACGATGAAGTAACTCAAGTCAAGTGCTCACTATCCAGGAGCGATGGCGATTCGAATCGATTCCTAACCAGCTGGTGATTTATTCCTTACACAAACCTCACTCACCCGCTAAAGTGAGATATTGATCACCGAGTCAACTTTCCAGGAATCTCGAGTTTGCCAGGAACCACATGTACCCGGGGGCCGACCGACTGCACTTTGGCCTTATCATCCCGCCCCCGTGTCCTACCACACCTGCTCCGGCACAGTGCGTTGCGGGCAATCCACTCGGCCCGAAAAATCTCCCAGCTTCGCGGTCGGAAGGTACTTTATCCGGCCAGCTAAATGTAAGACATACGTTCAACATGACTCGAGGCCCAATAACGGTCGGTCCTTAATCGACACAGACGGAAACACTACAGTCCAAAACTCTGCAAGTCTCCGTCCGGTCTCCACTTCATTTAACACTTAGTTATACCATGACTTCATAGTCATCCAAGCAGATCCAGGTAACCACCTATAGCTCGCAGGTGACAGGAAATCACCCGACTTCTACCAGTCTAAGCCAGCTAAGCATTGACTCGACTACGGATACCAGGGTAACAAGGATGTAGTATAACAAAGGTAAGCAAGGTATAATGCAGCAACGGTTGCAAACAACTCCTGAACGTAATGCATCAATTAAAGTAAAGCATTTAATTAAATCATTGCAAACCGGGAGAAAAATGCTCCGGGGCTTGCCTCTCTCGAAGGAGCTCGGACGATGATCGGGGCACTCCGGAAGTTCCTCAACGTCCTCCTCGTCGGCTTCTGGCACTTCCTGCTGCTGCACCTCGAGCTGCTCCTCGGGCTCCTCGGGTATGACGACTGGGTTTTCGGTTTGCGATCCTGTATGATGCAATGCGCGTAAGTGATTATGCAAACGGTGCATCGAATGAGATGAATACAATGGATATGTTTAATGCAAGGTAGTCAACATCATCCAAGAAACTATACTACAAGCACATGTCATCTACTGCATTCTCTTCTACTACTAATATGTTAAGTTAACATATCTTATGAAATGCTTCAAAGATACACCAAAGCTTTACTAATTTCTTAATCACACTTAAAGCAACACTTGCTTAAACCCTAATTAATAATAGGTTTGAATAGCAACATATATTTCTGATGCTCCTAAAAATCTGAGAAAATTACAGTAGCATAATACTACCCTAAACAGACTACCATAAAAATTTCATGGCATTTGGATAAGTAAACTATCCTACACAAAAATGACAAGCTATAGCATAAAAATGAGCATGAAATTACTTTGTACTATGAAAAGTGTCAACCAACAGATTTAGTATTTTTCCTAAGTTCTAAACAGTCAATAATAACTGTACAAAAATTACCACATGCATGTTTTATACAAATTTTGCTCTCTAGCAAAAATAACAAAATTCAGCCATTAAAGGTACTTGAACTACACCTCAAAATTTTCCCACAGCACATGCATGAAACATATTTTTCCTAGGAAGTACATTACATAATAAGATTAACAAACTTGGAATCATATTTTTCTGAAGCCTATAGATTTTTCTACATATTTTTCAAGTTATCAGCGATATTCATGATTAAATAAAATCCTACAGAAAAGTATCCCGAAAATGACATGCAATAATTTTCCCAAGTAGATCTGGTGATAAGGAACCTAGCAAATTTTGTTTCAACAAATTTGGAGCAAGTTTGATCACCCAAACATTTTTCAAACCATTTCAGATTTCAATTAACAAATAATAAATGGAAATCAAATCGTTTAAACAATGCTGGGCCGGCCCATGGAAATGAACTGGCCCACGGCCACAATCGGCCTGCTCAGTCCGAGCGAAGGGGCGAGCGACGGCCTGGCTCGGGGCTCGGCCCAAGCCAGCCTGGCCCAGCTCGGCCGGGCAAAGGCCACGCCACTGCGGCTGGGCCCTGCTGGTCAGCGACCGAGAGCAGGGGAGGCGCTCCGCCGGCCGGTGCTCACCGGCGGCAAGCCCTCCCGGTGGCGCGGGTGGTGCCAGCGTGTACGCCATGCCGAGCCGCAACGGCTGGGATGGTGGAGGTGGCCCGGCGGCGTGACGAGCCACCTGGCCGCGGCAGTGCGCTCGCCGGAGAGGAAGGAGGCGGCCGCGCTTGGTTCTTACCTCGACGACGGCGGCTGCAAGCAAACGCAAGCGAAGCAGGGAGGCTAGGCGGAGCTGCTGGCGGCGTGAATCGGGGAATGGAGGCGTGGGAGGGGTATGCTGCTATCGAGGCAGCGGCGGCGGCGGTGGCGAGCTCGTGGTGCGCGCGGGCGTGAGCTGCTGCTGTTGCTCTGCGGCTGAGAGAGCAGGAGGAGGAATGAGGAGGAGGCAGTGCTGCGGGGCAGAAGAAGGCGCGCGCGTGGAGGTGGAGTCAGGCCGTGGCTGCCGTGCGGCGGGCGTTGCCAGCGCAGGGCGGCCACGCGGCGAGCGCGCCCTGACGCGGTCGGGACACGACGCGGCGCGCCAGCGGGCGAGCGTGCGCGGAGGCAGGCCAGCGCGCTGGGCTGGGCCGGGGCGAGGCGAGCTGGCGCAGCGCGGGGCTTCACTGGGCCGGCTTCGGCCGTGGGCCAAGAAACGAGGCGGCGGCCCAGGAAAAAGGAAATGAAGATTTTCAATTTATATTTTCAAGATATTTTTAAATGCCAACTTTCAAACATTATTTTGAGCAAGAAAATGACCTCTTTTGAAAATGTACCTAAAATGAAAGTTGCTTAGAATTTAATTCCCTACAACTTTGCTTTTATGACCAAAGTCCAATTCTATCTAGATTTTAAATTATAGAATTAAAGTTAAATTTTAACTCAAAACCCTAATTTTGGGAAATTACTTTGGAAGCAAAATTTTGAATTAATTTGAATACAAACCTTGCTCCAAAAATTGTGCTAAACAATTCTAGATGATTTACAAGCATAACCAACAGTTTCTACTCAACTAGCAAGCAAGAATCAAAGCAAAACAACTCTAATAAGTGTATGCATCATTTACTTTTCACAAACATGTTTCGTATGTTTCGAAGTAATGTTTCAGTTGTTATATGCAAGATTACGCATGTATGATTAGGATGCTTGATGATGCACGATATGTATAATTAGCAATGCCTAAATACAGGCATAACACCGGGGTGTTACAGCCTGTGCACCCCATCCCTGAGGTTTTGCCTTCGTGGTGATGGACAGGCAGCCCAATCACCCTCCCATCTCTTATGTACCTCATACACCAGTTCACGGCATCCTCCGTTGTGTATGCCTCGATCATAGAGCCCTCCGGGTAAGCGCGGTTATGGACGTATCTGTTGAGGGTGGACATGAACCGCTCGTACGTCCACATCTGGTGTAGGTACATGGGGCATAGTTGATGGATCTGATTGACCATATGCATCATTAGGTGTGGCATAATATCAAAGTAAGATGGTGGAAAGCACATCTCGAGCTGGCAAAGGGTCTCCGCGATGAACTCCTTCAGGGCAGGCAGCTCAGCCTTATCAATGACCTTCTGGGTGATGCGATTAAAGAAGTATGACATCCATGTGATGACCATCTTCATGTACTCTGGACGGATAGCCCTAATCGCAATTGGTAGGAACACCGTCAGCATGACGTGGCAGTTGTGTGAGTTGTAGCCGGTCATTATGAGGTCTTTCATGGAGACCAGGCTCTTGATGTTGGAAGAGAAACCAATCGGCACCTTGATACCCCTAAGCAACTTAAGAAAAGTCATCCTCTCGTCTTGCGTTAGGTTGCAGGCCGCACCCGGGATATCGACTTTACCATTCTAAGGCGGTCCCGGGCGAAGGTCCGGCCTGATGCCCAGATTGACAAGATCCGTCCGTGACTTGATACCATCCTTTGTCTTGCCCTTGATGTCCAGCAGGACACCGATCGTGCTTTCGAAGACATTTTTCTCTAGGTGCATGCAGTCGATGGCATGGGGTGTATTCAGTGTTTTCCAATACGATAGGTACTTGAAGAAAATTGACTTCTTCTTGAAAGGAATGGTGCGGGGACTTCCTCCGTCTGGTCCCGCTTTCGCTTCCTTGTCTGCTTGCTCCCCTCTTCAGGCGGCTTCTTCTTCTTTCCAAACTCCACCTGATCCATGTCCTTGACCATCTCATACACCTTTGTCCCCCAACTAGTCTGCGTCGGTTGATCACGCTGTGGCTCGTCCTGATTGTCAAAGTATTTGTTCATAATACTTCTTCTATACCTATGATTTTTTTGTGAGGAACCGTCTATGCCTCGTGTACACCATCTTATTGGATCCCTTAAGGTAAGTGTAGCAGGTCCCGTCGATGCAAATTACGCAGCCGGTCTTCCCTTTGATCTGCCCCGACAGTGAGAAGAGACCGGGGTAATCGGTGATGGTGACAAAGATGATTGCTTTTAGTGTGAACTTCTCCTTGCGGGATGCATCCACCATCTGGACCCCAACATCAAATAGTATCTTCATTTCCTCCATGAACGGCTCCAGGAACACATCTATATCGTTGCCGGGCTGCTTCGGTCTGGAGATAAGCATGGTCAGCATAAGGTACCTATGCTTCTAACATAGATAGGGAGGTAGGTTGTACATGGTGAGCACGACAGGCCAAGTGCTGTGCGAGCTGCTAAGCTCACCGAATGGGTTCATCCCGTCGGTACTTAGCGCGAACCTAACATGCCTGGGCTCCTTGCCAAACTCCGGGTAGGCCTCGTCGAAATCCTTTCACTGCTTGCCATCAGATGGGTGCCGTAGCTTGCCATCGTCGTTCAGGCGGTCAGCTGATGCATGCCAGGACATGAGCTTGGCATCGTCCGGGTTCCCGAATATTGCACACAGGCGATCGGTCACGGGCAGGTACCACACCGACAGTGCTGGACTTTTCCTGTGCGTGTAACCCTCTTCTTCATCGTCCTGCTGAGCCGAGATCTGTTTGGCCATACTGCTCTTCTTTGCCCCCTTCTTGTTCTTCTTCCGACCACCCCGCAAGCCTCCCTCGTCTTCTACATCCACGCGACAACCAGCATTTTTCTTGTACCGACTAAAGCCGCAGTGCGGACAACTCGTCAAATTCTCATACTCATTGCCCCGATACAGGATGCAGTGGTTAGGGCATGCATCAAACTTTCTAAGCTTCATCGCCACTGGCCGGATTAGCTTCTTGGCCCGATAAGTATTGGCGGGCACCTTGTTAGCCGTTGGGTACGTGGTGGCAAGGTAGCTTAACTCATTGAAGCTAGTGTCAGACCAACCATGACGAGCTTTCAACATCAACATATGGAGGTTAAAACGGAGCGCTGTGCACTCCTTTGGACAATCGCCGCCGTCCTTATAGAGAGGATCAACTGCCGCCTGCTTCAACTCTCTGAAATTCTCCAACCACTTTGGGCAACCCAACACAACGTCGTTTTCATCGAAATGTTTGACTAGATCTTCAACAAGCTGCACATCCTCGGGTTGGCTCACAGTATCCTGACCATCTCCACCGTCGCCGGCTTCGTCGGCCATGTCTTGCATTAGATCATCCACCATGATGTAATCACGACAATTGTTGTCACTGTCGGCTGGCGCAGCTGCTGCTGAAGATGATGAGGAGCCGGGTGCTCCTAAAGGATCTTTATTCACCGATGGTGCTGTCGTCGTCGGCGTCGAAGAGCTCACTCCAGATGCACCGCCACTCGCACCAACTCTTTCGCCGTGAAATGTCCAGACGGTGTAGCCCTCGATGAAACCATACATGATCAAATGAGTTTGCACCTCGCTGTCTTGGTGGGCTTTCAGGTTCTTGCAACGAGAACATGGACATATGGTTGTCATCCGCTTCAGTCTCTCACGGTGAGCTTTACCAGCAGCAATAAACTTCCTTAATTCAAAAAGGTACCGCGGATCATTCACTCTATCGATCCGGTATATCCATTCCGACCTATCCATCATACCTGCGAACATTATCCGTCACAATCAACAAATAAAGAAGAATTAAGAGAAATTGATGATTTTTACGTCCAAAATCATGAAAAAGAGAGGAAATAACGATGTGAAAGATGAAGCATGCATCTATGATGAATCTAAGGTTAAAGAAATACATGACATCATTTTTTCCATTAAAATTGATCTAGATCTAGATATAGATCTAGAGAGAACTCTAGGTGATGGAAATAGAGAGAGAGGATGGAAGGAGAGAGGGGGAGCCTTTATGAACCTCTTATGATGTCCTCCTCCCTCAAATCCAAGCCCTTCAACTCAAATCAAAAGTTTCTTCAAATTTTAGGGCAAAATCTCCCCCATGAGTTTGAGAGAGAGGAAGACCCGTGGAGAAGACGAAGGGGCGGCGGTGATTATTTGTACAGGCTTTACCGCGGCGGGCAATATAAAGCGCCCGCCGCAGGAAATGAACTCTTTACCGTGGCGGGCAGTTTAAAGAGCCCGCTACGGTACATCGTATTAACCGCGGCGGGTGATTCATACTGCCCGCCGCGGTAAATAACGATTTCCTGCGGCGGGCAAATAAGGTGGCCCGCCGCCGTAAACCATTTTCCCGCAGCGGGCGCCTCGGTGGCCGGCCTCGGTGGCCGGCCACCGGTTAACCGTGGCGGGCAAAAGAGGTGCCCGCCACGGAGCCCATTTTGGCCACGCTGCGCAAATTGATTTCTGTAGTAGTGACTACAACATATATGTATCAGATAATTTGTGTGTAAGCTGCCGTAATGCATGGGCATATATATTAAACTTACAAAATACAACGGTAGTACAATAGACAAATACTCATCACATTCATTATTAATATCAGTGAATAATACGCATGCAACGTTAACATCATCACACTGGCACAGTGGCATATACATACATATATATACATACACGTAGCAGTGTAACACCGTGTACAAATACGTATCCTACGTACTACATATATATTCACGGGACCCATTTTTTTAGATAATGATATTTACGGGATCGGAACTATATGTGTATGGATATGGAGGAATGCTAAGGCCTCTCGGTCGACGAATATAATGAGAGACACACACACACACACAAACAACATAAACACAGGTACATGCATTTGTACTTGTACGTCGATCTCGGTGGACGCGCGGCGGTGCAAGAGAGAGGACGTACGGCACGGGCTCGTCCACGCCCGGAACGGGACAGCATCAACCGAAGCGGCACCTATGGCACCGCGGCGGAAGGTAGCGGCACGCCGGGCACGCCCGGCAGTTGGGGCACCGTCGGCGCTTCGGGCACCGGCGGCACCGGAAGCTTCGGCACTTCAGGCATCGGCAGCTCCGGCACTGGCAGATTCGGCACTTCAGGCATCGGCAGTTTCGGCACATCTGGCACTTGAGGCAGCGGCAGCTCGTCGAGGCGGCGGGCCGCGTGGCACGTGTTGGCGCCGCTGAGGAGCACGGCGGCCATGACGAGCGCCACGGCCAGGAAGCGGCTCGAGGTGGAGGCCATGCCGGAGAGCGAGCTCTGCTGGTGGCTGCTGCGCTGCTGTAAGAACAACCACTAGCTAGCTTGTCTGCGCTGCTGTAAGGAGGGAGCCGTGCATGGCAATTTATAGCAGCACGCCGTGGCCGTGTGACGCGCCACGCACCACCCAGCAGCAGCGTTGGTTGCTAGCCACCCGACGCCGGCATGGGCCGGGTTTGTCGTTACGGGATCCATGGATTGGTGAACGAGAGACAGCCGCATGTACATATGTACGGCGAGCTTCAATTTGCAGCCACTGCTCACAATGCGTCTTTTTCGGCCGTGCTCTCTAGCTCTTTCTAGTTTCGACTCTCAGGCAGCGCTCACCTTTTGTTTTCGTTGTCCGGCCGGCCGTCTCTTTTCGATCGGCTACGGCCAGAGAGGGTATAGCCGCGCGCAGGGCACAGCGCGCGTCCATGTCCATCCGTCTGGGACGACGGGGTGGTATGTACGTGGCGCCGGGGCTGTCAGTGCCCTCTGTGGCTCTGTCTCTGTGAGGCCGGGTGGTCGTGCCCGTGGATGGAGATCGAATTCGAATGGCCATTGCCCATTGCATTGGGGACTCCAGCCTTGTCCTGTGCGGCCTCCGTGAAGATTTCCTTGGGCCACGTCACAGTGTGTTGGGTTGCCTTTGCATGCTGGTCCGGAATGAGTACCGAGCGTGTGTTTGGTTGGGTGGCCAGCCTTCTATCCAGGATTTAGTTTAGGAATTGGTCTTTTTGTTGTTTGTCCTTATCGTAACCAGATCTAACTAATGCAACGATCACGTCTTGATCTGGCTTTCTGAAAACACTAGCTAGGCGAGCTTATTCTTCGCAAGCCTGGTTTGACTAGAGAGCATGGTACACACTCCTGTCACCTCTAGGTGCTCTTGTCGGTGGCCCGACGCTTTGGAGTAGTAGACGGGGGACGGTCCTTGGGCGGCTCGGCAATGTCGGTCATCCACCCCACCGGTCTTGAGGAACTTATTTGACCACCGTCGGACGCACAACACGAGGAATCGATCACGCTTCAAGCCACCGTTGGATCGGTGCGAATCCGATCGGAAACATGTCATTGCATCTCTAGGTAGTAGTGTGGTGGCGAAGGCGGGTGCTCGGTCCTCAGCGCCTTGCTCCCCCCTCTTCCCACGACGTTGTCACCGCCATGCTTGTCGTGCCGTTGTTGCACCCATGCTACACCATCCCCGTGCTCAAATGATTCCTCTAGCTTTGGTGTGGATGTAGACGTGGCGGAGGTGCGCGCCAACAAGGAGACAGAGGAGCATGTTGGTTCGACAGAATCAGCCAGTTCGCTGGTTGATTTCTGGGCTGATAAGCTCGGCTGGTGCTGATTTATTGTGAGAGAAAAATACTGTATCATGACTGATAAGCTCTGGCTGAAACCAACAAGCGAACAGGCCGAATGTCTCAAAAGGCAAACTTATCATATAAAGATGAGGTGATTCTATATTATCAAGACAAAGTAGGTAAACAAACATGCCATATCCACTGGCGGAGCCAAGGGGGGCCTGGCAGGGGCCATGCCCCCCCCCCCCCCCCCCAATATTTCACAATAAAAAAATTTAGTAGTATGACTTAATATTTTTTATTTATATTAAGAGAGAGATTATATAAAATTCTTGTCATATATACCTATTAATATCTTCTAGATAATATAATCATACAAAACACAACTAGATAATAAAATTATCGCAATAAAAAAGACCGAGTCGGTACTTAAGATTTACAAAGTCATCCTATACGTCTTGCTGTTAACGGGCATATCACTTACCACTGAAAAAATAACGTCTTAGATCCTAGAATACATATAAGAAATTGCGAGCACCCGTTCAAGTCAGTGAATTAATTCCGATAGTCATCACAAGGAAGCTAACGAGTTGAGTTACACTTAGTTTTTACATGTTGGCTCTTTTGGCCGGCCCTCCCTAAGTATAATTCCTGGCGGCCGGCCCCCCTAAGGATAATTCCTGGCTCCGCCACTGGCCATATCTAACATAGGTTACAAATAAGTGCATATTGCATTACACAAGTCAGACATTAGCTACACGGTTTTGTTGGCTAGTGAAGTCCGATCATTCAAACCGCAAACTAAACACACCCTATATGGCGCTTCGAGCGCATCGACTCGTGCCAATCCTTCGGCTGCGTGGGTGCACTCGTGCAGGTTGCAGCGCTTTGAAAGTGCCGCATTTGTACAACTTTAATGTATATATCAAATATAGTAAAAAGGAATAAATTAAAATAAAGGGGATGTAGCTCAGATGGTAGAGCGCTCGCTTAGCATGCGAGAGGTACGGGGATCGATACCCCGCATCTCCAGTTAGTTTTGTTAATTTATTTTGCAAGTTGTTTTGTTTGTCTGCTAATCTGTGCTAGCCCTGTGCATTCAAGCGCGTTAGTTTTTGCATATTTTTTTTACTGCTAGGCAGTGCTAGCTGTGTGCATTCATGCGCTGAATCTTTGAGTATTTTTCGCTAGCCACTAACATGGTTTGTTTTTCTAGCTCAAATAACTCGGTTTGCGGTTAAGAAAACCTTTTTGACACTTTATTACGTTTAGGTAGTAGTATATCTTTGCACAAGATTAACGGCTTTAAAAAAAACATTTGCAACACTTTATATATGTTGGAGTAACCACGACATTTATTTTCTGAGTGTCATTACAGCCACCGAGTATGAATTAAAGTATCATTAGGATCATGGCTATGCGTTGTAACAGAACAAAATAATACTTGTCCACGTCGGCACGGCTCAAGCGGCGGCCATGGCCAAGGTCAACGGACATGCGCAACTTTAATACCACCTCATTGCCATAACTAAGAAAACACAACTTAGAAATGAATCCTACTGTGCCTTCAAATTTCTTAGAGTGACTCAAAAAGACGAATACTACAACTTAAAACCTGGGCTTGTTTGATTTTGACTAAGCCTAGTCAAGCCCCCTCTTGATTGAGCCTAACCGGGCTTCCTGCCCTATTCGGCCAAAATTTTGTATTCTTATAATTAGCATTTTTGTCTGATGTATCCTCATATTCATTATTACTGGATTAATGATTTATTTTTTTTCTTAACTTATCCTTTCCTATGTAATGTTCTAAACTCACTTTAGAACCAAAACAATTAAAGATATATGAGAACACGATCACACTACAAATAAACATCTAGTCTTAGTTAGTACAATAAAATTATATTACATATAACCATTGGTCCAAGGCAAAATAGTTATTTTGATAGTTCAAGAATAAAACTAAGATCAAAATACAACGTTTGAGGACTAAAACAGTCGTTTTGATAGTCTAAAATGAAACCAAGCGCCTCACCACAAAATAAAAATTAAGAACTGAAACAACTATTTTAAAAGTTTATCAACGAAACTTAGGGATGCAAGCGGGCTTGTATAGGCACACAATGCCAATAGACATAATTTAAAACTCACAAACCTTAAGTCTATTTGTGGGCTCACAACTTGGCCCTTGCATACCTAGCAAAACTGGGCAACAGACCATAGTTAAGGGATCGGAATGACTATTTTGACTTTAACCATAATAGACTAGCCTAACCCATAAATGAAAGGATTATTTGAATTTCGAGTATTTTTAGATAAAGGATATATATTCCAACCTTTCACTTGAGATATATACAACCAACAGTTACCGTGAGCTCTTAGGCTCTAGGCCTCAAAACTGAGGCATTGTTTTGTTCTTGAGGCACTCCTAAAATTTCTATCACATCGAATGTTTGACGCATACCTATAGTATTAAATATAGACTAATTACGGAACTAATTGCACAACTTACCACTAATTTGCTAGACGAATCTTTTAAGCCTAATTAGTCCATGATTTGACAACGTGGCGCTACAATAAATATGTACTAATAATAGATTAATTAGGCTTAAAAAATCGTCTCGCAAAATAGCCTTCATCTATGTAATTGGTTTTGTAATTAATCTATATTTAATGCTCCATATTAGTATCTAATTATTCGATGTGACATAAATTTTAGGAGCGACTAAAGAACCAAACACCCCCTAACAAAAAAAAGAAAGAAAGAAAGCTTAAGGACTAAAAAAAAGCTAAAAGACTACGCTTCATAACTTATTCTTTGTCCTTACTTTCAACCTGTCTTGACCTTGTGTAGGAGCAACTCTCCACCTCATGCCTCTTCAAACGCCTACATTCTAATGAAGATAACACGCCTCTTGCTCCAACTCAGTTGCTCAACGAGGAAAAGCTGCGGCATGCACCTCAACAGACCTCCTGCCCATCTAGCGGGTAGGGATACGGAAGAGTACATCATGCCAAGTATCGCCGGCGCGTACGGGTTACCCACATGCCAGCGAACTACTACCGAGCAAAACACCAGTATCCCTCTCTCAACACGACGCCTCCAAGAAGGTATGCCACATCCTACGATGTTGTCGTCGCATGACCGAATGAATCGGCACGCAGCAAGCCGACGAAAAAGTTGAAGAACCACATAGAGCATGATCTTTTCTGAAAAATGGTAAGGCAGCTTTCAAACAAGTTCACAGTTCATGCTTCTTATAATACAGTAGTCCGTATGAACTTTTTTATATGCAGTTTGCGAATCAACTTTGAGAGCAAGGCTAAGGCTAATAGTTACAGCCGGCTGCTGACTATAATGTTTTTGCTTTCTCTCAGCCCATCTATATAATAGTAAGGTCTTAACTATTAATATATAGCTCACATGTCTCTCTTACAAAGTTTATTATTAATTCGTGTGCCTAAGCCAGATGTTAGCTTATAACTCGCTTTTCTTCTCTCCTTCGCCTCAACATTTAGCCAACCTACCTTCTTCTCCTTATTATTATTGCTCTGAGGCGCGCAAATAACTTGGCTTGGCTGATCTGCAAATCACGAGACGCTGACAAGTGATAAAGATGGGAAATATTTCTGGTGGACCACGCTTCCCTCGTGCTTTATACGCACACTATTCTGTTCTCTCCGGATGACGTAGATACTCCATTACCAGCAGGCCCGCCACGATCATACTTCCCTGTGGACCCACCCGCAAGGAACTAGTACGCAACAACGAGCGGGTACGCATAGCAGTTCCCTTGTCCGGGGGCCCATAGTGGCAGCGGCACACCTACGGCGGCGCAACGGCCACATTGGTGGTGGCTGTAGATGTCCAACGGCCGGCCCGGCACGGCAAGCCTGGGCCCGGGTCAGGCACGGACCGATGGGAGTCGGGCTGGCACGGCACGCCGTGCCTCCCAGGTCGTGCCGAAGCGGGCTTTGTGCTTGGCCATCGGCCCAGGTACGGTCTTATGGGCCGATTTTCGTGCCGGTCCGGTCCATTGAGCACGGCGCATCCAACGTGCCGCAGCCCGTGGCCCGCCACAGAGCTAGAGAGCATAGAGAGAGGCGGGACTGCGGGAGGCGATGGCGGCGCTCGACGTTGGATCCCACGAGAAGAGAAGGAGATGGAGGGGATTCGGCGAGCCGCGGGGAAGCAGGAGCTCGAGGCGTCGGCGGCCAACGAGGCGGAGCTTGAGCACGCCGCGCTCGCACCCAAGGCGTGGCCTCGTGGAGGGACGGGAGGAGAGGAGCCCGAGTGAAAGTGCATCTAGCCCTTTTGTGGGTTTTGGATGATTGAATGACAACGTGATTAAAGAACTAACCCGTTTGCTAAGTGTGAACAGGTAATAGGTTATCTCACAGGTACTTAATGAAAGCCAAAATGATGTGTTGTTGTATAAACAATCTAGTTCAAGCACAAGACAACAATGCAAATGGAATTCATGTGAAGGCTTATTTCTTGTGGGATTTCCATGTACTATGAGAAAGCAAGTTCATGATTATTAGTTAATGAGACATGAGGGATTGCATATGGAATGGTCTCATATTTGAAGCTTGCTAAATTAAAATGAAAAAGATAACAATACATATGAATGGATGATTCAACACAAGATGTGACTTGATGGCTTGAGATGGTGAAGATAGCAAGGAAAGGCTTCGAGGTACTAAGCAAGGGTGAAGGGCAAGCGACGGCTTGGCGGCCGAAGAACCTAGCTAGGGTGAAGAAAAAAGTACTTGCATTTAGTTGAGGTACTAATCAAGCTAAGATGGTCATATTGATGTGAAGGATCAAATCTATAATGAAGTATTTGATGGAAGTGACTTGATACATTTGGGATTATTCAAACTTGATGAATGGAATCAAGTCACATGCTCAAGATGGCTATGCTCAAGTGAAAAGATCAACATCAACATTTTAGCACCCTTACTTGATGAAGATTGGAAGTGACGGCATCAATTCAAAAAGAATAACTCAAGTGGTACAAATTCATATTTCCGTTTATCTTGAGTTTAATAGGTATGCCGTACTATTAAGAGGGATGCATCATGTTGATAGATAATGTCTCATAAGTGCTCAAGCCAACCCATGTGAGTTTTGAGAATTTGAGCGACAAAAAGGGCTAACTGATTTGCTGCTGGTCTGGCAATACCGGACGTGTCCGGTATTCATACCGGACGTGTCCGGTATTTGTCCAGCAGCTGTAAAATTATTGTTCTCGGGTTGGTTAGTCGGGAGTTCCGACGTAGGTCGGGAGTTCCGACGGTCGGGAGTCCCGGCATGGGTCGGGAGTTCCGACGTGGTGCACTTCGACCGACTTGGAGGGTTCACTGTCCTGGTCATACCGGACGTGTCCGGTATTCATACCGGACGTGTCCGGTATGGATGACCAGAAGCCAGCGGCTAGTTTTCAAAAGCCGTGAGGGTCGGGAGTTCCGACGTAAGTCGGGAGTTCCGACACCTCACTAACTTTAACTCAGTTACATGTTTTTCAAAATTACTGAGGGTCGGGGGTTCCGACTTGAGTCGGGAGTTCCGACGGTCGGAAGTCCCGGCATTCTTCGGGAGTTCCGACGCCTCACAACATCACTGTAACTTAGTTACCGTTGGCGCAGTGTGAGTCATACCGGACGTGTCCGGTATGCATACCGGACGTGTCCGGTATTGCAACGGCTATAAAACGGCTAGTTTTTCAAGGGGGCTATAAATACCCCCAAGCCTCCACCTTTGGAGGCTGCTGATTCTGCTGAGATAGACACACGTTTTTGAGCCTTGCCAACTCTCCTAAACCCTCTCTTAGTGAGTGTGTGATTCAAATTACAAAATCAATTTGTGGGTTAAGAGAGAATTTGAAAAAGAGAGCAAGCCACCACTTGAGCACTTGTGCATATTGTCAATCTCGTGATTCGCATTTGTTACTCTTGGACTCTTCGGTCCTAGACGGCTAGGCGTCGCCGGAGAGCAACCAAGAGATTGTGGTTGCTTCGGAAAGTTTGTAACGGTCGATTCCGCCGCCTCGGAATCAAATTAGTGGAAGGAGGAAAAGGAGTTGGAAAAGACTCCGGCTAGAGTGACCTTCGTGGTACCCTCTAGGGCTGACCTTCGCTGGGTCGCCCGCAGCCCCCTCAACGGAGAGTAGGACTCGAACGAGTCCGAACTTCGGTAAAACAAATATCGTGTCTTAATTCGCATTTCATTTGATATTTGTGTTGCTCTAGCTGTGCTGCAGGTTCTCTGTGTATATTGTCATCTCCATTAGGTGCCTGCAGTTTGGTTTGAAGATAGAAATCGAAAGGAGCAAGTTCGGGGCTGATCTGCAGAAATCGTGTATACCGGACACGTCCGGTATTTCCTGCCTGCACTAAAAATATTTATTCTCTGTTCTAACTTGGTGTTGCAGGGTTGTAGCTTCTAGATATATTCTTTATACCTTGTTTACTTTGTGGCTAACTTGTGAGGGGTGGTAGTACTCTTGATTTGGAGTTTCCATTTTGGAAACTCCCCTTTCTAATTGTTTCCGCATTTAAAGGTGTTAATTTTCAGAAATGCCTATTCACCCCCCTCTAGGCGGCATCCTAGGTCCTTTCAATTGGTATCAGAGCGAGGTTCTCACCTAAAGCTTCACCGCCGTGAGAAAAGGATGTCGACGCCTATCAAGTCGGAGCCGGTGCTTCTCCAAAATGATGGTTCAAACTTTCTAACTTGGTCAATACATGTACTCAATGGTTTTAGAGATATTAGTCCTCTTGTTGAGCATATTGTGGATGCAAGCATACCTCTTTCTATAGTTGATTGGAGCAACTACAAAAATTTGTCAAAAGAGGAAGAGATATGCGTGCAACTCAATGCTCAAGCTATTAATATTATTTTGAGTACATTGAGTGTAGAGGTTCAAGATGAGGCAATCTTCAACGGACAACCACCTCCGGAGAGTGCTCATCTCATTTGGACTAGACTTTTTGATTTATATGGAAAATCCAAATGTGATGATGCACTTGAGGTCAAGTCAATGGAA
This sequence comes from Miscanthus floridulus, assembly GCF_019320115.1. Taxonomy (NCBI): domain Eukaryota; kingdom Viridiplantae; phylum Streptophyta; class Magnoliopsida; order Poales; family Poaceae; genus Miscanthus; species Miscanthus floridulus. The sequence goes on along the minus strand of NC_089581.1, from coordinate 11,778,349 downwards.
AGTATGTCCATTGTGTCTTCATGCAGCAAAGAAGCCTCACAAGACCTCAAGAGCACCGAGCCGGAGCAAGAAGTGCAAGCAGCACATGACGTGCTGTCTGCCTGCACATACCGGACGTGTCCGGTATGCCTACCGGACGTGTCCGGTATGGCCAAGGCAGTAGACCAGCAAGCAGCTGTTTGCAGCAATGCTCAAGCCCGATGGCGACCAAGTGATGAGTCAACCTCAGTATCTCATGATACTCATCACTTGTGTCTCATGGCCAAGAAAAGCAAGAAGAAGAATAACAAGAAAGGTCAAGAAAAGGAGAAAGCACAAGTAGATGATCAAGATAAGAGTGATGTTGAAGTTGAAGACAACTACAACCTTGATCATCTCAACCATAAAGACAAGTTCATCATCATGAAGATAGTTGAAAAGAATGATGAGCTTGAAGAAGAGATTGAGAAGCAAGAGCAATCACTTCAAAATCAAGAAAAGTTTCTCATCTCCAAATTGCAAGAGCTAAAGGCAATAAATGAGAGGTATGAAAAATTATCAATTGAGCATGCTTTAGTTACTAACTCCTCTTCTAGTGTTTCACAACTAGAGAAGGAAAACTTTGAGCTCAAGGCAAGGCTAGATGAACTATCAAGCAAGTATAATGAGCTACAAGCAAATTATGTTCATCTAAAGTGCTCTCATGAGGAAGTAGTAGAATCAAGCATCATGCTTGAGGTGGCTCATGAGGTTGTGATTACATCGGTAAAATTCTCTCAACCTCTCATACATCCGCTCACTAGTACACCATCTCAATTAAATATTTCTTGTACTAATGAATGTGCTACTCAAGCAAGCCAATCTTCGATTGAGCTAAATCTTATAGAAAACATAGAGCTCAAAGAAGAAGTGCAAAGATTAAAGAAAGATGTGATTCGGTTGAAGGGTAAGGAGAAAGCACAACCTTCTCAAGATAACCGTGATAACATAGTGAAGAAGCTTGAGAAGGGTTCAAACCTTGCTTCCTCCAAAGCCCAACAAAAGAATCACATCTCAAGCAAGGCCAACACAACCAAGAGCAAGAAACATGGAAAAAGGATGTGCTATGGTTGTGGATTGTATGGACATGAGTGGGCTATGTGTCCACACAAGAGTTGGGCCGACAAAGTTGAAGCCGTCAATCAAAAGGCTTCTACCAAGAAATGCCCAATGTACAAAGAAGCAAGAAAGGAAGCCCAAGTTGCAACTAGAAGATGCTATGGGTGCAATGAGATGGGCCACAAGGTTGATGGATGTCTATACAAACAAATCAAGCATAGAGCACACAAAGGCCGCATATGCTATGCTTGTAGAAGAAAGGGGCATCTAAGCTATGAATGCCCAAATGGTAAAACTCCTAAGCCAAACACATTTGTTTATAATGATATGCTTAGGAAGACCACAAATGGAGTTAGCACTAGTAAGGTGATGTGTTCACCACAAACTAATGCTAAAGCCATTTGGGTGCCTAAGCACTTATTGACTAACTCAAAAGGACCCAACAAGAGTTGGGTACCAAAGTGTGCTTAGGTTAATGATGTAGGTACTTGGTGATGAGATGAAGGTTTCGGGGTGGTTGAGCAAGCAAATTGACAATATTCACTCAATCTATCGACCAATTCTCATCATAATCTCTTATATGGTTGACCCGAAGATAATTCAATGAACATATCATAGATTTCATCCTCACCATTGGTAACAAGTACCTAAACCTTGTAGGATAGCCACTTTGTTTGTTTCGTGTTCTATAGTTCACAAATAGGTACATTTGTGAAATAATGAAAGTGGCTAATTAATTTCACTTGAGGTTTATCATATTTGCCATATGATGCTTTTATTAGCTCTCTAGTAGAGTAATTTATTTGTTGAAGATGCAAGTATACAATAAATAAATATTACAGTTAAAACGAAGAATCATAAGCAGCAAATTAATTGGTTCTGTCTTGCACCTATTGGACGTGTCCGGTATTACTATCGGACGTGTCCGGTATGGCCAGGGACAGAAAGTCAGCGTTTCTGTTCTGTGTATTCCGGACGTGTCCGGTATACTACCGGACATGTCCGGTATTGCATGGACCAGAACACTAATTGTGTTGCAACTGAGTATTCGATCCATACATTTTTCATATATCCCTAACATACTCAGAAGCTTGTGTTTTATCAAATCTAAGTGGATTGTGAGCATCTCTTAAACTCACTTTTAAATATGGCAATCTTATTTGGTTCATGGTCAAAATGAAAATTGGCTCTCAATTTCTTATCAGAATAAAAGTGCTCGTTGAAAGTCATTCAAAATACTTGAAGCACTTATTTAGGGGGAGCTAAATTTCTATTTTGTACCATTGTGGACTAACAAATTTATCTAGCACTCTTTGTAGTCCTTTGGATGAAAAAAATTGAATTTGTATCAAGCATGATTACTTGGCAATCAAGGTCAACATAAAGATTATCATGCCATGTGTCTTCTTAGTGGTATTCTTGTGGGCTCAAGGCAAAGGTATGTTTTTACATACATGTATTGTAAGTGCATCTAAGGCCCTTTACATGTTAGAATGTGCATTTGTGTGACATAGGAGAGATGTTTTTCAAAACCCACAACTAGCATGTGTAGGTGGTGTGAATTTAAAAAACTATTTGAATCTTGGTCTTTGTGACCTAGCCTTGCCATGTGATGATTATAGCTCTCCTTGATTGTTTGATTGGCTAATCACACATGACATGGCTTTCTTAAGTCCACAATCTACTTTGTCTCACTTTATCTCTCTCAAGCAAGCAAATTATTGATTATGCCATTTATTTGGAAAAGAGAAAATAAATTGATGGCATTCGATAAGAAAAGTGATAGTACTCGGTTTGGATCAAGATCATACATCTTTTTGGACTGAGCAACAACAGAGAAAGGGTTTGGAAGAGTGAGAACACATTTTGGAATTATTTGGGCCAGCCCGCGTATACCGGACGTGTCCGGTATGAGCGGGACTATAAAAACAGAGCGTACCCCTTCGGCCCAAACAGACTTGCCTCCTCCAAACCAACCAGCCAACGCCCTTCTTCTCCCCTAGGGCGATCAAGGATTTCACCAAGGAAAAGAGAGAGAGGGAGATTGCATTGGAGAAGGCTTGGATCAAGGATTGAAAGCCCGTGGATTTGGATTTCACATCGCTCTCTCTTCTCTTCTCTTAAGGTACCCTAATCACGGACCTCGTCCGATCTACATGGTCAATGCATGATTTTAAAATTCCTTCGGTGATTATGCTACATTGGTGATGGAGAAGCAATGCCTAAAATTTGGTATTAATCCGTGTTGGTTTGAATCAAGGAACCCTGGTTAGGGTTGCTGGTCGCCCATACCGGACGTGTCCGGTATGCTACCGGACATGTCCGGTATGACACAGTAGAGCAGGCTCTCTGCTTCCTTTGATTCAATGCTATCCTAGAATTGTTTATTAGGCACAGTTTCTTCTGTATCTATGTTTTGCAAACCTTGTGACAATGGTGTGTCGAGGTGATTGTAAAACACTTGGATAAAAGAATCTATGTCTAATTACAATTCGAGAATAAGCTATGGGCAAGTATCTAAAATTCTTTGGAAATCTTTGGATATAGGACAGCAGCCATGAGTGGACGACAGGAGCCGAGGTCCAAGCACAGGCATGATCCAGCACTTGAGAAGTACAAGAAGGCGAGACAGGATATGCATCCTGGATTTCAGCCGACCAGCAGGAGGTCCACCAGGGCTGCCACTAGTGCAGCAGCTCAGTATGCAGAGGGGTCCGGGAGCTCTTCTTCTGACACAGACACTGATGAGTTCAGAGTGGAGTCTAGAGATGAAAGAAAGAGGAAGAGCACTGACAGAGGATCAGATGGTGACAGCTCAGATGAGGAGCAGGAGATTGAGGAGGAGGAGTCAGTTCCTCCAGTTCAGCACCAGCCTGGTCAGGGGATGCATTATGGTCTTCTTGAGACACGTCTGCCCAATGTGCCCTCCTATGTTCCCAGAGTTGACTACAGGGGAAAGGGTATGACCAGGAAGGCTAGAGATGAGCGAAGGGTTGATCCGAGGAGCTTACCTAAGGTTCAGTACGATCACCGCTTCTAGACAGCCTTTCACTTGGACTTCTACTCCAGTGTGATTCTTACCAGGAACCCAGTAATTGCCAGGTCTCAGTGGATTGACTGGCAATATATTAGAGAGTTGCAGAAGGCCTCAGTTGATCATGCTATTGCCATCTGCCAGAGCATCGGAGTTTATGAGATCATGGAGTTCCAGCATGACTGGAACACAGAGGTAGTAGCTCAGTTCTATGCTACTCTATTTGTTGAGGAGGATGAGCGGCGGATGCACTGGATGCTTGAGGGCCAGTGGTACAGTGTTGACTATGATGTATTTGCCGCCCACCTTGGCTTCTCTGAGGATGATCTCCAGAGGGACAGGATCCACACCGAGCAGGTGTTACCTCCTGAGCAGCTCGCCTACATGTATCCTCCTGGTGGTGAGAGAGGAGCTGTGGGAAAGGTTCTAGGTCTTCACCCTACCTACAGGTACCTAGATAGGATGTTCAGGAAGACTATTGACTGCAAGGGTGGAGACAAGGGCACCATTGCTGATTACTCCAGGAACCTACTCCACAGGATGGCACCTGATGCTCGGCCCTTCAGCGTGTTTGACTTTATTTGGTCCGAGATCAGGAGTGTTGGAGAGAGGCCCCTCAAGGGCTGTGGTTTTGCTCCTTATATCATGCATATGATTGAGCAGGTGACAGGGCACACATTTGAGTATGATAAGATTCACAAGGCCCTGAAGATTATTGTAGATTTGCCTGAGACAGGGTTACCTCCAGCAGGACCAGGAGGAGCAACAGCAGCACCAAAGGCAGATGCACCTGGGAGTGATGCACCAGCAGGAGCTTCACCTTCACCACGTGCTCCTTCACGTTCTACTTCACGCCGTGGCAGTCCTCCTTCGCCTATCCGCAGGCTTTTCAGCTCCATATTTGGGATGTGCCGTGACATCCAGACTAGGCAGCAGAAGGAGAGGGAGGCTAGGAGGAAGGACACTCGGACTTTGAAGCAAATTGCTTCTAATCTTGAGCTTGATCCTCCTAGGTCTCCTCTATCAGATGAGGCAGCTAGTGAGCCTGAGACTGAGGAGCAGCAGCAGGCTAGATATGATAGAGAGTATGTTGAGTTCATACAGCGATAGCAGCAGCAGCAGGCTCCTGAGCACCCTGACACTCTACCACTTCAGGCTCGTGTGCCTACTCACTCTCAGCCACGTCCCAGCACTGCAGACGACTATGCTATAGATTGGTGGAGTGACCTGACAGGTGGTGGTGGCTTCTACGGGTCTGGTGGCTATGATGCGTCTGGTGCGGGTGGTTCTCGTCCAGCCGGTGTTGCACGCTTAGATGATGAGGTTGCTGGTCGAGATGATGATGATGATGAGTGATCTCAGCTTTCCATGACAGCTTGTAGCCCCTTTGTCCTTAGTATGTCATTGTTGGACCTTTGTGGTGATAGATGACAAAGGGGGAGAGAGTCTGATTAAAGCTTCAGGATAGTTTCATTTGCTTATCTTTGTACCTGAAGATATGTACTGCAGGCTGTAGTTTGTTTTTGAGCTTTATTGATGTATCTTGGATTTGAGATAGATTGTATCATGTGAGAGATGAGACTTACTTATGCTTTATCTATGTATCTCTTGAGACATGATCCTTATCTATATATATCAGTGGTTTCTGGACTTGAGAAAATTTGTAATGAGTGCTATGTGTGAATTACATGTGTCATATTTATTTTCATAAGGACTATGCATGCTAGAATGAAAATATTTGATGTGATGCCTTTATATTTATTCTTGTATGATATATCATGTCATATGCATCACGGTTTCTCTTTGTCACATACACATGCACCCCACGGATGCAATGATTTAGGGGGAGTCTCCTATTTGTTTTAGTATGTGCAAATGACATTTGAGGTCATTTTGTGGATTCTAATCATAAGCACATATTAAGGGGGAGCCTCTCATAAATCATTGGACCCAAAAGTTTAAATGTTTATATCATTTTGTAAGCTTTAATCAAGTTGTCATCAATCACCAAAAAGGGGGAGATTGAAAGTGCATCTAGCCCTTTTGTGGGTTTTGGATGATTGAATGACAACGTGATTAAAGAACTAACCCGTTTGCTAAGTGTGAACAGGTAATAGGTTATCTCACAGGTACTTAATGAAAGCCAAAATGATGTGTTGTTGTATAAACAATCTAGTTCAAGCACAAGACAACAATGCAAATGGAATTCATGTGAAGGCTTATTTCTTGTGGGATTTCCATGTACTATGAGAAAGCAAGTTCATGATTATTAGTTAATGAGACATGAGGGATTGCATATGGAATGGTCTCATATTTGAAGCTTGCTAAATTAAAATAAAAAAGATAACAATACATATGAATGGATGATTCAACACAAGATGTGACTTGATGGCTTGAGATGGTGAAGATACCAAGGAAAGGCTTCGAGGTACTAAGCAAGGGTGAAGGGCAAGCGACGGCTTGGCGGCCGAAGAACCTAGCTAGGGTGAAGAAGAAAGTACTTGCATTTAGTTGAGGTACTAATCAAGCTAAGATGGTCATATTGATGTGAAGGATCAAATCTATAATGAAGTATTTGATGGAAGTGACTTGATACATTTGGGATTATTCAAACTTGATGAATGGAATCAAGTCACATGCTCAAGATGGCTATGCTCAAGTGAAAAGATCAACATCAACATTTTAGCACCCTTACTTGATGAAGATTGGAAGTGACGGCATCAATTCAAAAAGAATAACTCAAGTGGTACAAATTCATATTTCCGTTTATCTTGAGTTTAATACGTATGCCGTACTATTAAGAGGGATGCATCATGTTGATAGATAATGTCTCATAAGTGCTCAAGCCAACCCATGTGAGTTTTGAGAATTTGAGCGACAAAAAGGGCTAACTGATTTGCTGCTGGTCTGGCAATACCGGACGTGTCCGGTATTCATACCGGACGTGTCCGGTATTTGTCCAGCAGATGTAAAATTGTTGTTCTCGGGTTGGTTAGTCGGGAGTTCCGACGTAGGTCGGGAGTTCCGACGGTCGGGAGTCCCGGCATGGGTCGGGAGTTCCGACGTGGTGCACTTCGACCGACTTGGAGGGTTCACTGTCCTGGTCATACCGGACGTGTCCGGTATTCATACCGGACGTGTCCGGTATGGATGACCAGAAGCCAGCGGCTAGTTTTCAAAAGCCGTGAGGGTCGGGAGTTCCGACGTAAGTCGGGAGTTCCGACACCTCACTAACTTTAACTCAGTTACATGTTTTTCAAAATTACTGAGGGTCGGGGGTTCCGACTTGAGTCGGGAGTTCCGACGGTCGGAAGTCCCGGCATTCTTCGGGAGTTCCGACGCCTCACAACATCACTGTAACTTAGTTACCGTTGGCGCAGTGTGAGTCATACCGGACGTGTCCGGTATGCATACCGGACGTGTCCGGTATTGCAACGGCTATAAAACGGCTAGTTTTTCAAGGGGGCTATAAATACCCCCAAGCCTCCACCTTTGGAGGCTGCTGATTCTGCTGAGATAGACACACGTTTTTGAGCCTTGCCAACTCTCCTAAACCCTCTCTTAGTGAGTGTGTGATTCAAATTGCAAAATCAATTTGTGGGTTAAGAGAGAATTTGAAAAAGAGAGCAAGCCACCACTTGAGCACTTGTGCATATTGTCAATCTCGTGATTCGCATTTGTTACTCTTGGACTCTTCGGTCCTAGACGGCTAGGCGTCGCCGGAGAGCAACCAAGAGATTGTGGTTGCTTCGGAAAGTTTGTAACGGTCGATTCCGCCGCCTCGGAATCAAATTAGTGGAAGGAGGAAAAGGAGTTGGAAAAGACTCCGGCTAGAGTGACCTTCGTGGTACCCTCTAGGGCTGACCTTCGCTGGGTCGCCCGCAGCCCCCTCAACGGAGAGTAGGACTCGAACGAGTCCGAACTTCGGTAAAACAAATATCGTGTCTTAATTCGCATTTCATTTGATATTTGTGTTGCTTTAGCTGTGCTGCAGGTTCTCTGTGTATATTGTCATCTCCATTAGGTGCCTGCAGTTTGGTTTGAAGATAGAAATCGAAAGGAGCAAGTTCGGGGCTGATCTGCAGAAATCGTGTATACCGGACACGTCCGGTATTCATACCGGACACGTCCGGTATTTCCTGCCTGCACTGAAAATATTTATTCTCTGTTCTAACTTGGTGTTGCAGGGTTGTAGCTTCTAGATATATTCTTTATACCTTGTTTACTTTGTGGCTAACTTGTGAGGGGTGGTAGTACTCTTGATTTGGAGTTTCCATTTTGGAAACTCCCATTTCTAATTGTTTCCGCATTTAAAGGTGTTAATTTTCAGAAACGCCTATTCACCCCCCTCTAGGCGGCATCCTAGGTCCTTTCACCGAGGCAGGTCGCGGATGGCCGCCGTGGCGTTCTGCAGCTTGTGCGCGAGGAGGAGGTGGGTAGCTATAGGGCGGAGAAGCAGGTGAACAACGGGGAAGAAGAAGGCCGCGTCCACGCCGCGCGTGTGCATAGTCGCGTTGCGTCCGCGCGTGTGCGAGGAACAGGAGGTGGCGGCGGCTGCGTCTTTTGGATGGGAATGGGAAGGGAGTTAGGGTTATGAGGATAAGAGTATATATTTGATTGGAGAGTTAGGGTGCGGGCTGGGCTCTTAGCAGGCCGGCTGGACGGGCCGCGCTCTATGGACCAGGTCGTGCCGTGCCAGCCCACGTGCCTGAGTAGCGGCCTAGGCACGGCCTGCTCCACTAAGCCAGGCTAGCCTGGGCCCGCTGACCATCGGGCCGTGCCGTGCTTGGGTCAGGTCAAAATTATATGTTTCGTGCGGGGCCGTCGTGCCTCGGGCTACACGGACATTTACAGTGGTGGCCTGGTGGAATTGGGAACTTCAAGTAGGCATGGCAACGGGGCGGATTCGGATCGGGTGGAGTCTTTGTGCACCCGAATCCGAAACCCAAAATCGAAACCCAAAACAGCACTGAACGCCGATTCGGGTGATAATACGTCCCCAAAACCGAACACGCGGATACCCGAAACCGAATGGATACCCGAAACCCGCTTTGTATGGCAACGTAGTATAAGAAATAAGGACTTTCTATAAACATATGCATGATATATATACATATATTCAAATGTATAAACAAAAGACAACAAATAATAAATATTTTCATGAGTCAACTTAGAATAAATTTAATAATATAAGTAAATAAGTTATTATTAGCATATTATAAAACATGAGTTTTAATTCCAAATGATTTATTTCGGATATCCACGGGTGAAAAACCAAACCCGAAACCAAATCCAATTGGTTTTGGGGCCCCGAACCCGAAAACCGTGGGTGAGAAATCATCCCTGAACCTGAACCCACAAGACCCGAAATCCGCGGATATCCGACCTGAAACCGCCCCGTTGCCATCCTTGACTTCAAGGGTCGGGTCGCAGGATGGGCCCGCATGCCAGTGACGCACCAGTCGAACCGCATTCACACGACCCGCCCCGCCGCTCCGGCCCCGTCCTTCCTCCTCCCGGAGTTGTCGAGTTGAGAATCAATTGCTACTTGCTAGTACGATTTCTTCTCTCCCCAAGCGGCCAAAGCCACCAACCACAACCAGCCCCTTTTTCATTTCATCCACGCTGCTCGTGCTCGGCTGCTCGCTGCCTGCTTCTCGCGATCGTCTCGGGACTCCAGAGTGCTGGCTGGCTCTCCGCCTGTTCGTGTCGTCGCTGCTCCTTTCCCCGGTACAGTCTGTGTCTTGGTAGTTCAAGCGGCGATGTGGAATCTGAAGGGATTTTCTCTTTACATGCTTCTTTTTCCAGTGAAAGATGGAGTTGGGGGTTGGGGCCCTGACTTTGGGTTAGTTTCCTTCTGTGGAATTTTTGCATCTCCTTGTTTTTCTTTGGGAGGCATTTAGGTGGTTTTGGGCATGGTGCGATGAATCTTGGGGTTTTATTTATGAAGCAAAGAGATGGAGAGCTCACCGAGGAGTTCTCGGCCTGATTCTCTCCTGGCTGGAGAAATACATTATCTTGCCTGTTTTCTTTGGTGAGGAACCGCCAAATCGGTCAGTGTTGGTCTTTAAGTGCTCTGATGATTGAAGGGCGCTGTTTCGGTTAATGCTTATCTACTGGAAATGTTACTGTCGTCCTGTCCAAGATTCTTTTTTTTTCCTTGTTGGAGATTGGATTTGAAACTGTAACTGGCTTGTAGCATATTTTAAACGTATATTGCAGCAACTGAATTCAACAGAAAGTTTTGCTAAATTATGTGCTTCACAGCTTCACTAGATAATCCAGGTGTATTATGTTATTGTCAAGATTCAGGAAGGTGTACAACTATTTCAGTCAATCGATTTTAGGAACTGGGGCTACTAGTAGAAAATGTCTGAATATCTAGTTCCATTTAATTCTTTCTGTTGGTCTAGCATTTTCTTAAATTCATATGTTTGATCCTGTTCCACTGGCCTTTCTTCTCATGTGCCCCTAAACTCCTTATGGCTGTATTCTGTTTGTTCTCTCTGTTTTTCCATGTTTTGGATATGATGGACCATATTGTCTGACTTACCTTCATACTTTCCAGTGAGCTTAAAATATACACAGGATGTCGGAACGTTCTGAGAGTGCAACTGAAAAGATTATGAGCAGCATCATGGATACCATTGCTGACAACCTTCCTAAGCAGAAGTCTGGGCATTTTGATCCAGGTTCAGTCTCTGACAAAGTGAAGAACAAGCTGTTTGGTCGTCAGAAGACCTTGCATGGAGTTCTGGGTGGTGGAAAACGTATGTGGTCTGCTTATTGGTATATAAGGAGTATGTTGAAATTTGCTTGGTGGGCATTACTGATGTGTTCTATCTGTGATTGTAGCTGCTGATGTGCTGTTATGGAGGAACAAGAAGATATCATCGAGTGTTCTGGCTCTTGCAACAGCTATTTGGGTTTTCTTTGAGTGGCTTGACTACCACTTTCTGACAATTGTTTCGTTTGCCCTTGTTCTTGGAATGGTTGTCCAGTTTGTCTGGTCCAACTTCTCAAACATGCTAAGCGGGTATGGAATATGTAAAGCATTTGAGCAGTATCTCCGCTGACACAATAATTTGAAATCTTTTTCTACGTCTAGATCTCCTTCTCAGGTGCCCCGAGTTGAATTGCCTGATGAGTTATTTGTGAACATTGCCGTTGCAATCGGTGCCCAAGTAAACAAGTTCCTGTGCTTCCTTCAGGATGTGTCTTGTGAAAGAAACTTGAAGCATTTTGCAGTGGTAAGTGAAACTTTTCTATGTTAATCTATTTAAATAGATATGATTGACACATTTCTGATTTTGTTGAATGTCATTTATAAGCATTCCTATTCTATCTGTCTGTCTTAGACAGACATTTTAATTGTGGTGCTATGTTTTCTTTCAGGCGATTGTCGGACTGTGGGCTGCTGCAGTGATTGGAAGTTGGTGCAATTTCCTGACAGTCATATATATCGGTAAGAGGCCTGTAATTTCCATTCTTGTCAGCCACGATTTCACATTTTCGGCAATTGCCACAGAGAAACAATACCCTATTCCTATTTAATGAAAGCACACATTTCAGCATATGCGGTAGTACTGACAAAGTTGTTGGATTACTTGGAACAGGGTTTGTTTGTGTTCACACACTTCCTGTGCTCTATGAGAAGTACGAAGACCAAGTCGATGATTTCCTCTACAGCCTTCTTGGTCTGTTGCGAGATCAGTATCAGAAGCTTGACCAAGGCGTCTTGAGCAAGATTCCCAAGGGGAACATGAAGGCTAAGAAGAACGAGTAATTTAGCAGCTGGTTTCTCATGAATGAATTGAATGGGTTGGTGAACTGATGTTGTGCCCTCTTGTGCATCGCAGACTTGCGTCAATTGTTACTTAAGCTGTGTGCCATTCTGAACATGGGTGCTAGTTCATTGCCCACCGGGTTTAAAGCTATTAAGCTGCAATGCATGTTGTCCACTATTCAAGTTCTTCGACTCTTAAATTTCTGATCCTATCACTTGTGGCCTTGTGGGATATTGACACCGCACTGCTCAAGTAATGAAGTGTGCCCATAATTCATTTCTGAAAACTGAAAGTTTCGGAGAGCCTACTTTTCCTCTGTTTCTAAAGAGTCTGCCATTTCAAGCTCAATCTGCAAGGATAAGTTCTGGCATATGTATTATATGACTCATATTCATTGTTTTGCAATTCAATAAATTTACACTTTCACAGAGTTAAAACCTTGCTGCTGTGACCTTCAACAACTACATGATGACTGTACAAACTGAACTGCCACGTTGTCTGAAAAATGGAAATACCCAGTAGAGGAAATTGTGAATTAAGATGCATTGACAGGTTGGGATGACAGAAGACATTAAACATGAGCGAATTTTAATCTCCGGACTCCACAGAGTTGATCTGCGTTGATTATGAATTCTAAGTGCTAAACCAAGTAGTTTAAACTTAGGTGATATAGATGTTGCACGCGTCCGGCGTGCAGGAGCAGTCAAAACTACGAGATCATTCAGTAAATCGGAATGCAGGTCACCACGATCCAACCAAACTGCTCTCCAGCCATGCTATAAAAACTCGCATTGCTCGCTCATGCGTCTCATCACCAGCCATTTCACCGGCGCAAGCAAAGAAAGCCATCAAGAAGCAGCCATGGAGCAGAAGCCGTCGTCCCTCCGACTCGTCGGCCTCCTCGCCATCGCCACGCTCTGCGCCAGCCCGGGCCACGGCATGCGCCTTCTGAACGACGCCAACGGGGGCCTGGAGTTCTCCTTCGGCTCCAAGGCGGCCGCGGCGGGGGCCGAGACCGAGCCGCTGGACCCATCCCTGGGCGATGACTACGAGAGCGAGAACGAGATCAACCACGTGGAGTTCGAGCCGGAGCTCGGCAGCGCGGCGCCGTACCCGTACGCCGCGGCCGCGGCGCCAGACCCCGCCGCCGCCGCTGCGGGGCCCGCCACGGAGCCTGTGACTGTGAGGGCCCGGAACGCCGCGACCGCCGCCGGCAGCCGCAGCATGAAGTGGTGGCTGCCGCCGTCGACCATGCCGTCGTTCCCGCTGTTCCCGAACCCCGGCGGCATGCCCGCCATCCCGGGGCTCCCGCTGCCCGGCATGCCGTTCCACCCCATCGGCAGCTGGGCCGCGCCCGCGCCTCCCGCCCCGTCGCAGCCGGCGCCTCCTGCCGCAGAGGGCGCGAGCACGAACGCCAACAACGACCCCAACGCGAGCGGAGGTGGCGTCAACTGACCAAGGCTTGCTGCTTGCTTACGCTGCGACGCTGCTACTAGAGCTCACCATTCCGTCTTCAGTTTTTATTACTACTACTCGTAATCGTGATTGATATCATGTACGTAGTTTGAAGCATGAACTCGTAATCGTATGTGTTTGTTGCTCAAACACATGGGAAATGCGCACAAGCTTTTACGTTTGGTATATTGTTTTGTTTGAATTGAATTGAAGAGAACCGCACCTGCCATGCTTCTCTACCGCTACAAATAGTTACTGTGCTGTTACAGTCAACATACATATACGGATCTTGTATGTTCCAAGATGGTACATAAGTTAATCACTGATCAATGAAATTTGCGAAGCTCTCAGTCTCAGCAGTGTTCTTTCTCTTCTGTTTTTTGAAACTTCAGCAGTGGATTTTGTGGCTGGGAAACAAATAAAAAAAGAAAGGCAAACGGCACGTATTGCATCATATTGAGCCCTGACTCAGATAAGGCCCATTTGGCCCGATACTCCGGCCTATTCGGATACGGAGCCCACGAACGAAGCCCTAATCCTCCGTTCCAAACTCCACGCACCGGCAGATCTCAGCCGTCCACGAGGGCATCAAGGCTAGGGTTTTCGCTTCCACCCAGGACCCCTGTCTCTATAAATCGGAAGCGAGAGGAGCCGCCGCCACCGATCCTGGTCCGTCCCCAACTCGCCAGTTCCCCAGCCCGCCGCAAGCAGAGACAGAGGGAGCTCGTGCGCGCGCTCCGCCCCCCTGCCGACGCGATGAGGGCCAAGGTTTGTCTTCACTTCACTCTCCTTCGTTGCGATGTTCATTCCATACTGATGAGATGAAATCCGTGTCCTAGGTAGTTTTGCAGAGCTAGTAATGTTTAGGGTTTGGCTGTGTGCTGTGGCATTCGTGCTTGCTAGAGTCTTGGTGACGCTATGATGTTCTCTATGATGACCAAACACAGATGACGAGTCCGATCTAATCCATTCCATCAAACCATGGGGACAGTCGAGGCATTTGTCTGAGAGAACACTAGTCTGTTGAAAATTTTCGTTTTCGCTGCTGCTCTGTTACAGGTTTTAGATTATTTTTTAGCGGTTCTTTCTGCAGTACTGGCATAATGAGGAAAAACTAACTAGATTTGTCTGATCTAATTGATGAGAAATACCTCCTACTCATTCTGAATGCCATTTCACTGCATGTTACTAATATTATCCTACTGTTTATTTGCTGGTTACACAAAGTCTTGGTTGTATAAGACAGACTGAGATTTCCCTAAAAAAGGACTGAGATTATGTGCTGATTACATACTATTTCTGGTTGAATGGTTCTTGCAAATTCATTCGTTCAAGAGGCATAGACTAGTTCATGTGATGATTAACACTCTATTGCTGCAAGTTAACTGTTTGGTCTTTACGATGTTGGGATGTGATGAAGAACCATTGGTCCGTGTTTCTGATCATCAGTGATGAGTAACACTCCATAATTCTGATCCCTGACAAATTGCATAGTCTTTAGTCTGGTCTTGTTCAGTTTAATATTTTTATTTCAGATGAGACTGTTTCATGTTAAAATATAAGCATTTTACAATGTGGGTGAACTGATTCATCGTGTCCCATTTGATGTGCAGTGGAAGAAGAAGAGAATGAGGAGGCTCAAGAGGAAGCGCCGAAAGATGAGGCAGAGATCAAAGTAGGCGCATCTTGGGGCTGAGGAAGGGGAGCTTCACCTGCGCCATGGTTGTTTTGCTGTAGATGTAGGCGATGTAAACCATCCTTGGTCTTGGTTAGCTCGTTTAAGAGTCTGTCCTTGGTCTGAGACTGGGTTTATTGTAATGTGAGGATAATCATATGTTGCTCTGTGACTGATGTTAATGCAGTTAATGAAATCCCTGGCACTCGAATATTGAGATTCCTGGCACTCATATATTAGCGTAGCCCTGTTGCTCAAGTCTTGTGGATTGAAAGCTTTTCACATGTGCAGAGATCTTTCCTCCTGTGCATTGCTCTTTTGCCGGTTATTGAATAGTGTAGTGTTGTAGTGTTTGGTAAAATTTATTAGTGTTGTAGTGTTTGGTAAAATTTATTTATTTGGATGCTGTTCTGCTGATGGTTTTTTGTGACTGATAAGCTGGCTGATGCTGTTTTGTTGTGAGAGAAAAACACTATACCATGGCTGACAAGTAAGCGCACAGGACGCAACGTCTTTGTAGTAAACGAACTTGTGATGTTTTCTTTTTGTGTTGTCAGCATTTGTGATTTTTGAAATTGCCATTTGTGTCTTTGAAGCGATTGAAACGGAGAAATTGACAGTTTAGTGGCGGTGGCTCTTGAAATCATTGAAGCCTTCAGTGAACCTGTAGCGGTGACTTGTGAGTTACAAAACGGTGCCTGCCAACAGACACCAATTCATCGATGATCTCATCCAATTAGATGTGCAATTAGGATTAGGATTAGCATAGCAGTTAATCTTATCACCAAGGGGCCTGTCCTTTGATGAACGGTTGTCTCTTGGAGACACCCCCTCAAATGTATATAATCCCCTTTACATATCAATGAAAAAGCAATTGTTCCTAAATCATTGTTCATTTTCATTCACTTTTAACACGTTATCAACACTTTTGCTCTTCTGGACAAGCGAAAGAGAACGATGATGACACCCGTGAACGCCCATCGGTAAGCATGGCAAGGATCGACTTACTGTCACATGTTGTTCGTCAACTGTTCTTCGCCCTTCGCCACATCGGTAGAGTTCGCCGTGGCCCGATCCGCCACCACAGCCACCATGGACAACGCCGCAGCGTCTTCGAGCGCCTTGGGCCTCGTGTTCGTCGCAACATTGCCCATGGTCATGGCCATGGTCCTTTCGGCTGCCTCTTCGACTCCGCTGTTCGTGGCTTCCGTTCCAATGCAGTTCCTCGCCGCCGATGGACTCCTGTTCGTGGCCACCATGCTTCTCCGTGCGATCTTCGTCTGCAGAGCCAGCCACCATCTCCTTGCCTTGGCTTGGACGGTGCTGGCCCCAGCAACGCTGCGCCTCTAGCGGTTGAAGCCCCGGTGCCACCAGTCATGGAAGCCCTGGCGCCGCCCGTTGATGAAGTGGTTGCCGAGCCCGTCGCTATACCCGCGTATGTCCCCATGGAGCCGATGTTGCCGGCACCGTCACCGCCTCGCTTCTGGTGAGACTTCTGCAAGGAGTTCACCTCGACCCCGCACACGCTCGAGTACTCATACTCGCTGCCGACGCCCACACCAGCCTCTCTGACTCCAGTGGCGACAGGCAACGGCGTCCCCCCGCTCGATCCATGGTTTCTGAACACGTGGGCTGCTCCCACGCTTGACGCCGTGAAGATTGAGGAAGAGGAGGATGTGGTGACCGGCCTCGACATCGGCAACATCTTCAACAGCGCGCGCGAGGTCTGGTGTCTCGCCATACTTCTTCCTCGACAGGGCCAGACCCTCGGCTCCTCCTCCAGCGGCGACCCCGCCAACGGCACCTCCTCCGCCCGCGACACACACGAAGGCTGCGGCCCGCATGAAGGAGAAGGCCCTCCCGGCGATGACTCCATCTCAGGCAGAGGGCACCGCGACCACCCCACCAACGCTCCGACGCCTCTTCGGCCGTAGGGTGGCGGCGGTTGACCGGCGCCCCGGCATCCGCACAGGCTCCTGGAACCCGGCGGCCCTTGGTCTCCCGAGCGCGGAGGTCCTCAATATGGTGCTGGGTGGCGGCGGCTTCTACTCCCCCGATGAGGGGGAGTTCTCCTCGAACTAAAGACCAACAGCAACGGTGGCATAGTGGAGTGCGATGGCAAGGTGGTTTGCGGCGGCGGCTGCTTTTTACAAGGCAGCGGCGGCGAGCAATTAGGGTTGAAAACCCTAACTGCCACCCGACCCCCCCCTTTTTATGGGCTACGCGCGCGTCAATGGACCGGCCCAAGGCCAGTGCCCTGCCCTCCTCCACTCCCTACGCCTGCCCGAATGGGCCAAGCTGGGCCCAAAATCGAAAATGGGTTCAATCCCATTTCAATGGCCTGGCTGGCTCCTTATCTTATTTTTATTTAATTTCAGCATTAATTCGTCAATGACTATGTTAGTCTCTTATAATTATGTGTTGTAAAATTAAGTACTCTTATGTTTAGTCGCTGACTTTAAATATAGTTGTACTTGTGATATTTTATCATTGTAAAATATCCATTTATGATATTATTCAAAGTATTTGTCCCTGTATGTATGGCAAATCCAATAAAATAATATCCTTGTTATTACGACCATGATCTTGCAAATTATTTATTCATTAATCATTTTTGCAATCAATCATTTTATTTAAGCCCCTTTTATGCTTTTTGACTTTAAAGCACTACGCGCTTAAATAATGGATGCGACATTTTATGTATATTTTCTCATCAATTGTATAACGCGCATGTTCCCTATTTGTTTGTTGGCCATACACAAGGTAGCACCATTGTTGCTACTGCGGGATCTACACTAAGTAAACACTTAGTGACTATCCTCAACGTGCGTACCCAACATCACAAATGAGAACATTTGGTCTACATTTTTTCACAAAGATGACTACCGTTAATTCACATTCCTATTGGCCATACACAAGGTAGCACCATAGTTGCTATTGTGGGATCTACACTAAGTCTACAACTTAGTGACTATCCTCAACGTACGTACCCAATTCGTTTACGAATTGACTAAGGTCTACATCATTCTTGATGACTACCTTAAGACGTGTTTATACAACTTGCATAATTACTTAGCATCTACTGTTAATACAGACTATGCCCAATTTGAGGTCTACACTTTTATGGTGACTACCTCCATTATTTCATTATGCACATGAGATCTTTACAACATTAATAATACAAGATTTATCTTGTCTCTATTTTGCATCCCATAATTACAACACACCACAACATTTTAATAACTTAAAATGTTTTGATGGTTTACCTCATGTAGGATCAATGACCGTCAAAGAGTTTGATTTGCTTGCTCTAGACGGCCACAATTATCCCACATGGGCTGTGGACGTAAAGGTTAGTCTTGCGTCCCGTAGACTTCATCGAGCTGTGTTACCACCCGAAGAGGGTGTTGCACCACTTGAAGATCAACATGTATACACGGCCCTATATCTCATTAGGAGCCATATTCATCCTGACCTGAAGGCTGAATACTTGTTGAAAGAGAACCCACAAAATCTATGGAATTCTCTTAAGCAACGCTATGAACAACAAAAGGCACTTGTCCTACCTGCGGCCAACTATAAGTGGACGCAACTTCGCTTACAGGATTTCAAAACTGTGAGTGATTACAACCATGCTGTTCATAGGATTTGCTCAAAGTTGCAATTCTGCGAGAAAGAACCTACAGATGCGGATAAAATAGAAAAGACTCTGTCTACTATGCTTCCCTCTGAAAGGATTCTTCAACAACAATACCGTGAAAGGCGTTTCTAGGTTTATTCTGAGCTTATACGAATTTTACTTGAGGCCGAAAAACATTATGAACTTATGGTTTGGAATAATCAGCAACGCCCTGTAGGGTCTGCTCCATTGCGTGAAGTACATGCCTACACTCAGAATAAACCCAAATTTGATGGTGGATTTTCTAAGACCCATCCTCTGGGAAATTCTAAGAAAGGTAAAAAACAACGCAGAGCGCAATAAGAAATCCCAAACTCGTGTTTCCAACAAGGATAAGAACATTCCCAAACATAGGAATGACAAACCTATATGTCAGAAGTGTGGTTGTTATAACCATATTACAAAGAAATATCGTACCCCAAGTCATCTTGTTGATCTCTACTTAAAGTCTGTGGGTCGCGGACGTGCTGCACCAGGACAGAAGTATGGAGCCCACTTCAACATTCGACCTGACACCACCAGGAATGAGGCTGATTGTTCACAGCAAGTTCCAATGGAACCAAGCAGCAACAACATACGAGGCGGCGATGATCTTGCTGATACGGGGAATATGATCGTGGAATATGCATCCAACGACATATTTGGAGACTTTGAATAGACTCTCAATCCCTTAGATTCCTATGTCTTTATGTCCTAGTGATTATAATAGTTAAAATAATTTATGTCCTATATGTTGTAAATATTTAATAATGTCATCACTATTTAGTTTGAATATCCAATAAATGTATTGTACACATTTGATATTCAATAAATAAAGTATGTATTCTATATATCATCAAAGAGATTTATATCAAATTCTTTATTTATATATAGTCTCTACGGGGGTCAATCTGATGGAGGAGGAATTATGCCTAGTGGACAGTGGTACCACTAATTCTATACTTAGAGAAACAAAATATTTCCAAACTCTTACAAAAAGACAAGGAAATGTTTTGACAATCGCCGGGCGCGATGCTACAATAGTTGACTCTGGTTGTGCTACTATTGTACTCCCCATGGGTACCCAAATTACAATTGAGGATGCATTATTGTATCCCGATTCAAAGCGCACCTTGTTAAGTTAGAGAGATATCCGTCAAAATGGTTTCCATATAGAAACCCGTGATGACAACAATGAGGAAATTCTCCTTGTTACTAAAAATAGCAGATATGGCAAACGAATTATTGAGAAAATTCCCTCTTTTCCGTCCGGGTTGTACTACACATACATCAAACCCGTACCGCATATTGCGTACAAGGTAATTTTTTAGAATGTTGACACATTCAAAATTTGGCATGAACGCCTTGGCCATCCTGGTATAGGGATGATGCGAAAAATTATCAGCAATTCTAAAGGCCATAAGTTAAATACTGCTAAATTACCAAAATCTTTAGATTTTATGTGCACTTCATGCGCTACAGGGAAATTGATCGTACGACCATAGCCCGTTAAGATCCAAAATGAGCCACTAAAATTTTTTGAACGCATTCAAGGAGATATTTGTGGCCCCATACAACCAACATCTGGACCATTTAGGTACTTCATGGTTCTAATAGATGCATCTACCGGATGGTCTCATGTGTGTCTTTTGTCCACACGTAACCATACATTTGCAAAAATTATTGCTCAAGTTATTAGACTTAGAGCACATCATCCTGAACATCAAATTCAATCAATTCGAATGGACAATGCTACTGAATTTTCCTCAAAGGCTTTCAATGATTATTGTATGGCTTTGGGAATTCAAGTTCAGCACTCTGTCCCATATGTTCATACACAAAATGGTTTAGCAGAATCTCTTATTAAGAGAATTAAACTCATTGCAAGACCATTATTACAAAATTGCAACCTCCCAACTTTATGTTGGGGTCATGCAGTCTTACACGCTGCTGACTTAATTCAATTGCGACCAACTGCATATCATGTTGTCTCCCCATTGCAATTAGTACGTGGGAATATGCCAAATATTTCCCATCTGCGAAAATTCGGTTGCGCTGTATACGTACCGATCTCACTGCCTAAGCGTACTTCTATGGGCCCACATAGGAAACTTGGTATCTATGTGGGATATCAATCTCCATCAATTATCAACTACCTCGAGCCTCTTACAGGGGACTTATTCATGGCCTGATACGCTGACTGCATATTTAATGGGGACCATTTCCAGCATTAGGGGGAGATTTCAAGTACCAAAACAAATGCTAGGAAATCATCTGGAATGCCCAAGGCATTCCCCCCTCAGATCCACGTACTCTAGAGACTGAACAACAAGTTTAGAAAATCATAAACTTGCAACATATTGCAAATAATCTGCCAGAAACATTTACTGATTATAAGGGTGTTACTAAATCCTCTTATCATGCTCGCAATACGCCTAAAAGAGTGAAGGTACCAATAAAAACCATTCAACTCCCACTTCCAAAGAAGAGGGGAGAAGTACGGCCGCTCCTAAGGATAATGCTACAAGTAAGCGTCTGAAGATATCAAGGGCTAAATCCTCCAAATCAGTAAATCCAAGCCAACCTCAAGTTGGTAGACACCCAATAGTGGACAAAAATCCAACATCAGGACTAAATCCACAACCCGGATCAACGGTGCATCCAAATTCTGATCCTGGGATATCAGAACACCCTGACTCCATAATTTTGGGAAATGTTGAGTCAAATAATGGGGTGAAAGAAATTTCCATCAATTACATAGATTCTGGAGAATCATATGATCATAAGACTACTATTGTCGACATATACTTCTCCACAACAATTGCAAAAATATTTCTCAATGATCCAGATCCCAAGACCATGGCAGAGTGCAAAAAGCGCTCGAACTGGGCTCAATGGAAAGAAGCAATTTAAGCTGAGATAGCTTCGCTCACTAGAAGAGGGGTATTCACATCTGCAATACCTACACCTTCTAAAGTCTTTCCTGTAGGCTTTAAATGGGTTTTCATCTGGAAACAGAATGAGAACAATGAGGTGGTGAGATATAAAGCGAGGCTAGTAGCACAAGGGTTCACGCAGAGACCCGACATTGATTACAATAAAACCTATTCTCTAGTAATGAGTGGAATTACTTTCCAATACTTAATATCATTGGCAGTTCAAAATCATCTATCTATGTAGTTGATGGATGTGGTGACAGCATATCTATATGTGTCACTTGATTCGGACATATACATGAAGGTTCCCGATAGAATCCAAATTCTGAATCCAAACGCAAATCGCAACATGTATTGTGTAAAACTACAAAGTCATTATATGGCTTGAAGTAGTCGGGACGAATGTGGTACAACCGACTGATGGAATTCCTTCTAAAGAAAGGATACACTAACAATGATGATTGCCCATGTGTTTTCATTAAGAAATCTCGAACGAGATTTTGTATTATATCCGTGTATGTTGATGATTTAAATACCATTGGTAGCCCAAAGGATATAGAAGAAGCACGCAAACATCTAAAGACGGAATTCGAGATGAAGGATTTGAGTAAGACCAAGTATTGCCTAGGCTTACAACTTAAGCACCGTTGAAGGGGAACGTGACGCCTAAGAGGGGGGTGAATTAGGCAACTTAAAATTCTAACTCTAAACTATGACATCTTTTTTCTAACCTTAGCAAAACCTATACAAAAGACAAACTATCTAAGTGTGTAACTACGGTTTTACTAATGTGTTGCTATCTCTACCACAAAAGGAGTAATGCAATCAATGTAAATACAGAAGCTAAAGAGCAAGGTAGAGATATGCAAACTCCCGTCGATGACTTTGGTATTTTTATTGAGGTATCAAAAAGCGTGCAAGCTTTCTCCTAGTCCTCATTAGAGCCCCTCGTAAGGAATCCCTCACAAGGGCCAAGCTCCTAGTCGAGTAACTCCGTGGATAGCCTTGGGCCTTCCCCACACGCAAGTGGGTCTCTGACGTGCCTTCAGGCAAGCCTCTCCCAGGATGCTCCCCGCCATCTTCACTATCAAGCTTCTGGCCGAAATGCCGCGGGCCTTGTTCCCTCCGGTACACTGGTGGCGGCCACACCATAAACGCGATTGGTGTGATCTCGCAAGACTACAATCCCCTCCAATATACAACAATGGTGCGCGCAAGCACCGAGTGGTAAGAGATATGCAAACCTCACTAAATACTAGGCCTAAACCTAGAGCAAGCGCATAAGCAGTGGTCTAATCAACCTAAGCACTTCACAAAGCACCTATGCTAATCACCTAATAAAACACTAAGCACTATACAAGTGGAGATCACTAAAATGGTGTATCAACACCCTTGGTATGTTTCTTCAGCTCCACACACCTCATTTGGCTGATTGGGGGTTGTATTTATAAGCCCCACTGAGAAAGTAGTCCGTTGGAGACGAAGTCCCGCTTTTCTGCTACTGACCGGACGCCAAAGTCGTCTTGATCGGACGCGTCCGGTCATCCCGACCATTGGAGCCGTGATCAACTGATCGGACGCTGCCAGCGTCCGGTCACTTGCCACCAAACAAGTTCGGTCGTAGTTTCATCGCTCTGGAACCTCTCTGTACTCGATCGGACTCTGCTATCCTATGTCCGGTCGATTTGCCGCCAGCGTCCGGTCCAGTGTACGGTCGCTGCTGATGATGCCTGTTGCCGAGCCTCTTGATCGGAGGATCCGGTTGCTTTCCTCCAGCGACCGGTCCAGCGTCCGGTCACTTCTGTGAGCTCGTTTCTTTTCGATCTTGCGTATGGCTTGGTTCCTATCTTGGTGCTTAGACTTTGCTTGATATCTTAGGTCTTCTCTTGTGCTCCTAGGGTCTTGCTTATGGTGTTGATCATCGGATCATCATGTTGCCTTCGTCCAAGTCACGTCTTGCACCCTATTGAACTACAAAACAAACACTTGCGAATTCTTTAGTCCAATTTGGTTGTGTTGGTCATCAAACACCAAAATCCAAAGTAAATGAGACTAGGGTCCATTTTCCTTACAATCTCCCCATTTTTTGTGATTGATGACAACACGACCAAAGCAAGCAAATAATAGAATTTTGAAAATTGAAAACTACCTACTTGCTAGGATGCAATGCAAGGGGATGATGCTAAAAGATACTACTTGTAAGATTTAAAAGATACTACATAAAAACTTATCTTGCCCTAGCAAAATGTCCCCATGTGGCATTATGAATTTAAGCCTTGCTTCCTACAAACTCTCCCCATTACATAGGCAATCCATAATCCACTATCGTCCCTTTCTTAGACCATTAGCACTTGTAAATTATTAATGCTTACTTTTGGTCCTCTAAATTCTCTCCCTTTAGAATTAAACACAAAAAAGGAAGACATTAGTAGCATAAGGAAGGGTCAAACTTTGTGATCCTTTGTAAGTAGAGTGGAATAGGTCACAAAATTTGACTCTCACATTATATAGATTAAGCTCCCCCTAAATATATGCACATTGTTCGCCTAAACGGTCGTTTCGCCCATTTAAACACTGTGTAAACGCTACATAGTGGTGCGCCGTTTCCGTTTAATCACCCGTTTACCCTGTTTAATTGGTCGTTTAGCCCGTTTAATGGGATGTTTTGCCCGAATAATGGCTAAACGGTAGGTGACCGACTGTTTACCGTTTAGCGTTTAGGAAAACACTGTATATGCATACATATGATAGAAAGCAAGGCATATGCATATTTGGCAAATTATTGCTCAAGGGAATTTAGTCTATATAATGCATAGAGAAATCATATAAATATCAAAATAAAATCAACATGAGGATATCGGTTTAGAAATACCACATGTGGAAATCAATTTGATTTCTACCACTTGCAATAGGTGGTGGATGTTTGAAGTATGATGCTTAACTCCGGGGACTCCATTTTCCTTGCAATGAGACTACTACACATATGATAAGTTTGAAAATGTGTTAGTCTCAAAACATCAAACTCGTAGATTAACCTCTCCCTAAATTTATGCACACAAGTGTGGGATACTTGTAGAAGTCATGCACATTGATTTGAGAATCAATAGTACTAATTGAAAGATGACTTCTCATGAATGTGAGAGTCATTTTCGAAGGCGATATTCGGGAGAAATTATCTACAATTTGGACTTTGGCACATATTAGATGAACAATTGAAGGACAAGCTATGTGCCGTGCTCCTAAATAATTTTAAACCATATAGGATTGCTCCAAGGAATAAGAATGAAACCGAGCAAGCCTACCATATGAAATACCTAGTGTATGCATGACAAAATATATAAGAATGCAAATGCAAACCTAGGCATGAAGAGTAACTAGATGCTAAAAGATACCAAATGTAGGAAAATTCAAATCTAATATCAGTTGAAATAAATTGAATCTAGTTACCTAACATGGGAAGGGGAATTTGGGTTCATAGTATTCACTAACCCACTTAGCAATGTCTTTGCCCATCATGATGCACCCCATGAAATGCATCCACACTTAGCTAAGTCTCCAAATTCCCGAAGTCCATAGGACATCTTACTTTCCTTTCAGGATCTAAACCTTCTTGGTGCTTTTCATATTGGAAATGATTTCCTTTGGCACCCAAAAGCGTTTGGCCCCATTGTTGGCTTGCTTATTCACCTTGATGGCCACCACCTTGTCATTTTTCTTCTTCTTCAAGAGATAAGGTGTGGAAGCCTTCTTGTCCACCTTGTTGGTGTAGGTGTTGGAGAGCTTGCTTGTTTGCTTCTTCTCTTTCTTCTTTGCTCCTCCCCCATTCTTCACCTTGCACTCATAGGACTTGTGACCTTTCTTGTGGCATACTGAAAGGATCTAACAATGCCTAGAGGGGGGGTGAATAGGCGTATCTTAAAAATTTACTACAAATGCTAAGTTCAAATCTGTCAGCCACTGCCGGAAGTCCCGACGTTTGGGTCGGAACTCCCGACGTTGTCAGAAGTTCTGACGCAAACGTCAGCAGTTCCGACGCCTACGTGAACTAGAAAAGCAGTGCCAAATTTAACTTTGCGGATAAATAATCTTACAACCTCACTTCCTTGTGGTTTGGTGAAGATGTTGGGTCACTCCCTTGACGCCATAAAGCCTCCAAACAGTAGATCGAGACCAAACCCTGAAATGGGGATTTTGGAGACAAAGAGACAAACACATACAAGTAATCTCAAGTAATCACAACAATAACAACAACAAGCACGTGGGACACAAGGATTTATCTCGAGGTTCGGCAACCCCACAAAGGAGCTCCTACGTCCTCGTTGTTGAGGTGACCACTAAGGTCGGAGTCTTTTCCACCTCCTTGCCTCTCTCAAAGCGACCACAAAGGTCACTTGAGCTTTCCACTAAGAAATCAAAGGGTGATACAAACTTCCCAAGGCTCTTCCATAAGATGGAAGCTCTAGGGCAATGCCTAGCCAGCTAGGGGCAAAGCCCCAAGAGTAATAGACGCAAAATCAACCGGCTTGATGAAGAAATCAAGTGCTCAAGCTTTCCAAAGTGATGCTCTCACTTAATCCACTCTCCTTTCACTCAAAACCTAAGGGAATCGAAGATTAGAGCAGGGAAGGAAGGAGAGGGGTGCTTTTGTTGCTTGGGAGTTGTTCAGCACGAAGTGAGTCAACTGTGAAATGAGTCTGTAATGGTTAGAAGTGAAGAGAGGAGTATTTATACTCCAAGTGAAAATCCAACCGTTCAGATCTACGTCGGAAGTCCCGACGCAGATCCCGGGAGTTCCGACTACAACAGAAAACACTGTTCACAACGAGTCAGAAGTCCACGGGTGAAAGTCAGTGTCGGAACTCCCGGCAAACGTCGGGACTTCCGACGGTCGGAACTCCCGACGTTCGTCGGGACTTCCGACGTGCTCAGTTAAACAAACAAACAGCCAACACCACTGATGCCGGGACTCCCGGCTAGGGTCAGGTCAGTGTCGGAACTCCCGGCGAACGTCGGGACTTCCGACGGTCGGAACTCCCGATGTTCGTCGGGACTTCCGACGAGCATAGACAGCGAGCAGTCAGAAGCACAGGTGTCGGGACTCCTGGCTTAGGTCGGGAGTTCCGACTTACGTCGGGACTTTTGACACCAAAAGTCACAGAAAATTATTCTAAGTGCGCGTGAAGTGCTAGAGTGACTCTCTTTTGATTTTATTTAAATGCTTGAGCACTCTATCTTCCTCAGACCAACTAAACTTGCATCCCTCTTTATAGTGCGATGGATCCTAAACTCAAAAACAAAATTAAAACCTTTGGAGATAGTTTTGAGTTCGTCCGCCTTTACAACTTCAAGAATTGAGGGATACCATTTCATCTTTATCAACTCTTTGAATCTTTCATGGGACTAATAGCTGCAACATATCTCATTAAGATCACATTAGTCCCTAATTTGGATGTCATCAATACACCAAAACCCACATAGGGGGCAAATGCACTTTCACATACATAGCAAACCATGGTTTGTCCTTCATCAAGCTTCACTCCCTTGATGGTGTTATCTTGATGAAGTTGGGCTTGCTTCACCTTGCCTTTCACTTGAGTCAAGTCCTTGGTGAGGCGAGCTACTTCTTGCTTGAGTTGCTCATTCTCCTTTACAACCTCTTGTGTGCATGTATCTACAACAACTTTCTCAACACAAACTTGGTTGCACAAAGGTGAGTCTAAACATAAATCATTACCAGAAGTAGAGGCATCCTTTTTAGACATGTTAGAACTTTTCCTTTTAGATGCCTTAGTGGGAGTTGTACTAATGGCTTCAAGATTAGCAACTTTATTAGTTAGCTCATCACAATGTTTGCACATGGTTTCCATTTTAGCAAGCAAACTTTTATATGCATCTTGTGAGCTAGCTAACTTTTCTTTTCATTTTTCATTTTTCTTTACAAGTTGCTCATCATTGATTGTGCATGTATTTGTTGTTGCACTAGCCTCAAGTTGCTCAATTTTAGTAGATAGTTGAACATTAAGATTAGCAAAATTCTCATATTGTTCAAGCAAAATTTTGTATGCTTCTTATGAACTATCTAGCTTTTCTTTTATTTTTCCGAGCTTCTTTTGTTGACTAGTGCAAACTTTAGCATAATTAAGGTTTTGTTGCACAATTTCTTCATAAGAAGGCATACCATCATCACTATCACTCTTACTAGAGAATGAGCTTTCGTTACCTCGTGCCATAAGGCACACACGAGAAGAGCTTGATGATGAGTGCTTGCGCCCTCGCCTCTTGTGATGGTGTTTTTCTTCACTTGAAGAATCATCCCATGTCCTTATTGATGTGAGGGCTTGTTTCTTGCATGCTTTCTTCTTTTTCTTGGGTGTGGGCTTATTTGGACAAGCTTCCACAAAGTGCCCCAACTCGTCGTATCCATAGCATCCTCTCTTTCTTTGCTCATTTCTTTGATTTGTGAAAATGAGATCTTGGATTTGGATGGGCACACCCTTGACATTGAGCTTTTGGATCATCTTCTCCACCTTGTTGATTAGTTTGATTGATTCTTCATTAAGGTCGGAGGTGGAGGAGGAAGATTGATCATCATCACTTGAGTCATCATCATCATCATCATCCTTATCTTCTTCTTCATCTTCACTTGAGGAGCTTGAGCTTGAGCTTGTCTCAACTTGCTTTCCCTTCATCTTCTTTTTCTCGCCACATGTGAGAGATTTGCCTTTGCTTGATGAAGAGGCTTCTTCTTGACCCATCTTACGTGACATTTCAAATGTCATTATCTTGCCAATGACTATGGCCGAGGTCATGGTGCTCAAGTTCTCCATATTGTGAAGGATGGTGATGATGCTTACATATTTCTTTTATGGTAGCACAGGAGATGATCTTCCTTACAATGTCTGCATCATCTAGCTTTGTTAGTCCTATTGAATGGAGCTCATTGATAATTAGATTCAAATGAGAATACATATCACGAACAAGCTCATCATCATTTATTGTAAAGGAATCATAATTTTGTTTAGCTAGACAATGTTTTTCCTCACGAACATTAGATGTGCCGTCATGGAGCTCTTGAAGTTTTAACCAAATTTCATGTGCTGTATTTAAAGTGAACACTTGGTTAAACACATCCATACTAAAAGATTCAAACAAGCAATTTTCAGCTCTAGCATTGAAGTGTATTTCTTTTTCATCACTCTTTGTGGGTTTTTCGGGATTCTTAATGGGTTTCATCCCGTCACGAGTGACTCTCCAAACACCTAAATCAACCGCCTCAAGGTAGCAAGCCATTCTAGCTTTATAATAGGGAAAGTTAGTGCCATCAAAGTGCGGAGGCCTAGAGGTATCCATCCCAACCACTCTAAATAGCGTCGGCTTAACGACGGTTAAGCCAAAGGTCAAAATTGAGCCAACCGGCTCTGATACTAATTGAAGGGGACCGTGACGTCTAAGAGGGGGGGGGGGGGTGAATTAGGCAACTTAAAATTCTAACTCTAAACTATGGCATCTTTTTCTAACCTTAGCAAAACCTATACAAAAGACAAACTATCTAAGTGTGCAACTACGGTTTTGCTAATGTGTTGCTATCTCTACCGCAAAAGGAGTAATGCAATCAATGTAAATACGGAAGCTAAAGAGCAAGGTAGATATATGCAAACTCTCGTCGATGACTTCGGTATTTTTATCGAGGTATCGAGAAGCGCGCAAGCTTCTCTTTAGTCCTCGTTGGAGCCCCTCGCAAGGAATCCCTCGCAAGGGCCAAGCTCCCGGTTGGGTAACTCCATGGATAGCCTCGGGCCTTTCCCACACGTAAGTGGGTCTCCGACATGCCTTCCGACAAGCCTCTCCTAGATGCTCCCCGCCGTCTTCACTATCAAGCTTCTGCCCAAAACGTCGCGGGCCTTGTTCCCTCCGGTACACGGTGGCGGCCACACCACAAACGCGGTTGGTGTGATCTCACAAGACTACAAGCCCCTTCAATGTACAACAATGGTGCGCGCAAGCACCGACTGGTAAGGGGTATGCAAACCTCACTAAACACTAGGCCTAAACCTAGAGCAAGCGCATAAGCGGTGGTCTAATCAACCTAAGCACTTCGCAAAAGCACCTACGCTAATCACCTAATAAAACACTAAGCACTATGCAAGTGGAGATCACTAAAATGGTGTATCAACACTCTTGGTATGTTTCTTCAGCTTCACACACCTCATTTGGCCGGTTGGGGTTGTATTTATAAGCCCCACTGAGAAAGTAGCCGTTGGAGATGAAGTCTCGCTTTTCTGCTACTGACCAGACGCTGAAGTCGTCCTGATCGGACGTGTCCGGTCGTCTCGACCGTTGGAGCCGTGATCAACTGATCGGACGCTGCCAGCGTCCGGTCACCTACCACCGGACGCGTCCGGTCGCAGTTTCGCCGCTCTGGAACCTCTCTGTACTCGACCGGACTTTGCTGTCCTGCATCCGGTCGATTTGCCGCTAGCGTCCGGTCCAGTGTTCGGTCGCTGCTGCTGACGCCTGTTGCCGAGCCTCTTGATCGGAGCGTCCGATTGCTTTCCTCCAACGTCCGGTCCAGCGTCCGGTCACTTCTGTGAGCTCGTTTCTTTACGATCTTGCGTATGGCTTGGTTCCTATCTTCGTGCTTGGACTTTGCTTGATATCTTGGGTCTTCTCTCGTGCTCCTAGGGTCTTGCTTATGGTGTTGATCATCGGATCATCACGTCGCCTTCGTCCAAGTCACGTCTTGCGTCCTATTGAACTATAAAACAAACACTTACAAATTCTTTAGTCCAATTTGGTTGTGTTGGTCATCAAACACCAAAATCCAAAGTAAATGAGACTAGGGTCCATTTTCCTTACAACCGTCCTTCAGGGATTTTAGTGCATCAATCAGCCTATATCCAGAAAATATTGGAGAAATTTAATATAGATAAATCATACCCTAATAAACTCCGATGGTTGTTCGTTCCTTAGAAATAGGGAAAATCCATTTAGACCACGGGATATTGAGGAATAGATGTTGGGACCAGAGATCCCATATCTTAGTGTCATTGGCGCACTTATGTATCTTGCAAATTGCACCAGGCCTGATATCGCATTTGTAGTGAACTTACTAGCTAGGCATAGTGCGGACCCAACTCGCCGTCATTGGACGGGAGCGAAATGTATCCTCAGATACCTTAATGGCACAAAGGATCTTGGTTTATTCTTTAAGAAAAATGATGGTCCCAGTATGATTGGTTATACTGATGCAAGTTACTTATCTGATCCTCATAACGGAAAATCTCAAACGGGATTTGTATTCCTACATGGAGGTACAACTATTTCATGGAAGTCTTCTAAGCAGACTTTGACAGTGACCTCTATTAATCATTCTGAAATTATTGCTCTATATGAGGCATCACGAGAATGTGTATGACTTCACAGAATGATTAACCACATACAACAGTCATGTGGTATTGGTTCAATTGAATCACCTATAATTATCTATGAAGATAATTCTGCTTGTGTTACACAGATGTAATCAGGTTACATAAAGAGCAATATCACTAAGCATATTGTTCCTAAACTATTTTATCCCCATGAATTACAAGAAAACGGGGAAATAAACATCTTGCAAATCAAGTCATGTGATAATCTCGCTGACCTATTTACTAAGTCCTTATCAACTTCTGTGTTTCAAAAATTGGTACATGGAATTGGTATGCGGCGACTTCGAGATTTGCCAGAATCAGAGAGAGACATCTCCTAAATGTTGACCTGTACCAGCATCATATTATACTCTTTTCTTTCACAAGTTTTACTTACAAGGTTTCTTGTTAAAGTTTTTAATGAGGTAATATTAACATAAGTATGTGTCATATTTCCAATTTTCTCCACCGGGGTTTTTGTGGGAAATATCAAAGACACATATTGTCCTCACAACTCATCCATGGGTTTTCCCTAAAAAAGGTTTTTTTTCATGTGAGTTATCTAAGAGGCAATACCAATAATATGTCGTCATATTTTTTCCTAATTTTTCAACTGGGTTTTTACAGGAGTTTTAGCGACATATCACTTTATATTGCTCCTCATATTTTTCCTGAAATGGTTTTTGGGGGAGTAATCTATATGTCGTATCTCCTATATTTTTTCCCCACTGGGGTTTTTAATGGGATACCAATGACATAATGATTTATTTAAATCACACTTATATATACTATTTTCTCCTTATTTTCCTATAAGGTTTAAAGGGGTTTTATAGTATATCTATACATACATATTTCTCAGATTTTTTCCACTGGATTTTTCGAGGAATTTAAGCATATAGCTACATTGATCTCAAAGAAGATTCGATCAGGGGCAGTGTTACGAAACGGTGCCTGCCAACAACGCCAATTCATCGATGATCTCATCCAATTAGATGTGCAGTTAGGATTAGAATTAACATAGCAGTTAATCTCATCACCAAGGGGCCTGTCCTTTGGTGAACGGTTGTCCCTTGGAGACACCCCTCAAACTGTATATAATCTCCTTTACAGATCAATGAAAAAGCAGTTGTTCCTAAATCATTGTTCATTTTCATTCACTTTTAACATTGTGAAGTTAAGCACCTTCAGTGAACCAGTGGCGGTGACTGGTAAAGTGAAGCAGATGAGGTGCAACCTCTGGAGGCAGGGCTAGCCTTCACCTGCACCACTCCCTTATCCCCGCTGGGGCCCTACCATGTCTTTGTTCCTAGCCGTGCCGATGACCGCCCTGCAGGACAGCCGAACTTCTCGATTCCTTCATCCATGGAGGCCATGGCCAGGCCAAGTGTAGCTCCCTCGTTGCAGCTCCGCCCGTGCCCGAGGCAGCGCCGCAACCGCTGCCCACCGTCCGTCCGACGGCGAGTTGCTTGCTCGTCCTCGGCGGCCGACGCCGACGTGGTCGACCTCTTCGACGCCGCTAAGCTCACGGTAAGCGGGACCCCACCGCACCGCACCGCTCGTTAGTAGCCGTAGCCGCCGTGCCTGTGTATGTTTCCTAACGAGTTTCTTCTTCTCTCCAGGTGGACAAGTTCGTGGCGAGCGGCATGGTGGTCGGGCTAGGCTCCGGCCCGGCGTCCGCCCTGGCCATCCATTACCTCGGCACGCGCCTTCGCCGGGGATCTCTCACCGGCATCACCGCAGTCACCTCGTGAGTCCTGGTTGCTCGTGAGGCCTCGTTGCTACACCTACGGCATCGAATCAGTGCAGTGAGTGTAATCTGTTCTAATCATCTTCCTGGATTGACCAGCCAGGTCCGTGCTCAGTGAGAGCGAGGCAGAAAAGGCAGGAATACGGGCTAACAGCTACCAAGAAGGCACCCAGGTTAGTAGTATGTATGCGCGGTGCTGACACTGTAACCGTCAATTATGAACAAACATCCTGTTAGTTCTTGCTACTCAAGAAGAACAACCTCTGAAACGGTGCTCACTGACCTATATTAGATTGATTTTGCTTTCACTGATGCTGAAGCAATCGAAGAGGGCACCCTGGCTGCAGTCATTGGACGGCTAAAGACCTGAGAGCGGAGAGCCCTCTTTCATGTTGGAGAAGGTAAGCAGATCAGAACAGATCCCTTTAATGACAGACACAAGTAAGCACATGAGTGAATCTTACGCACTTAGCCAGCCGCAATGACTGGGCACTTTCTTTCTCATTAAGCATGATATACATACATACATACTCTGTGCAATCATCTCTGAACTACCTTGATGCAATCCTGTTTTCCTCGCCTATGTAATATATACAGGCAATGGCTAAGTCAGCTGACAAGCTTGCCTTCATCACTGGAAATGACAAATATGTGACGAGCGTCGAGGGTTCCATCCCGGTTCCTGGTTAAAAGTGTAAGCAGTCATCCGTTGCTTCAGCACATGTTGTTTCATTCAATGTTCTGTTCATAAAGAGAGGAGCAGGTCATTTCAGGGAAACTGGATAGACACCGCCGAAGAGATCGACGATTTGTTTCTAGGAGATGCAGAGGTGTGCGGCCCATCGAAGCTAATACTATACACCCTGTTGGAAATTTCAGAAGTGGAGAAGTTGCTGGATTTATGAACCTGAATTATGCATCTGTTCTGATCACAAGTGCAATGTGTTTTTCTTATGATGAAGGTTTGGAGGAGGCCGTCGTTTGGAACTGCCGGTCCACTAGGGGGTGACCACCCATTGGTTACCAAGGAGGGCCATCACGTACTCGATGTTATCTTCACAACTCCAATCCCAGATCTTGGTATGCTGTATGTGGATGGAAGATCTTCCATCCTCGCAACTGCAGATCTAAACTCAGCTTCAATCCGTTAACCACGGTTACTCTGCCATCTTGCTTACAGGTCAGGTAGCAGAGAAGTTGGACAAAATTGATGGTGTTGTGGATCATGGGATCATTTGCAGCAACCAGTAAATCTCTGACTCTGAGCACACATAACCTCTAGGAAAAAAGTTTCAGTTGTTTTTACACTGCAACCTGCTGCCCTGCAGATCATATGCCGTCATTGCATCGAAGGGGGAAGTGCAGGTCCTGGACGTGAAATCTTCCGTGATACAGTAGCGGCGAAACCTTTTGAGTTGCTCTGCAGATTGATGTGCTTTCCTCCATGCTTCGGAACAAGAGTCTACTACCAGTTGGCTGCAAAATGCCATGAGTTAATCATGTACAATTAGTATTTTTGTTCACCACCTGACAATTCTGTCGACAACAGTTGAAGTCCATATCTCGGCATAATCTTTTGCACTAGTATTCAGTTCACCAGACTCGATGAATGTGAGGCAGAACTACAGCTACAACTGCTCTACTAGGGTTTCAGGAGTTCATCTCTTTGAGAACATATTACATACCAAGCCACTGGCTTAAATACATGGCACTGAAGGTATTTATGTTTTTCCTTTGGATTTCCATTGTACTTTTGTGTCTAAATGTTTTCTTGACCTTACAAAATGACAAATTTTCTTTCTACTCTCTGCAACAATTTTTTTATATTTATCCGTTTTTGTATTATTGTCAGTGGCACGAGATACAACACCAATACATTTCTTTTCATATATTGCCAATTTATGTTTGGTTGCTTGGCCAAGAAACTGAACATAAACAATATGAGTTTCTAAACAAAAAGTGATGAGAACTATTTTGTTATTCTTTATTTCCACAATTCTCACCTCAGTACATGTGCATAGTAAATGAATTTAGTGGTTATGCTTGTAGCCTGCCATAAGCAACTCTAAAAAAGCAGTAATCATCATAAGTCCAACTTCAAGCACAAAGCAAAATGTTTTTTATCAACTATTATTGGTACTGGATCTGGGGTCTAAGGAGATACAATAGAAAGAATCAAGCAACTACGAAATATTGTCTTCTCAAGAAAATGAAGTGTACATAATCCACGAATCTGACTAACTGAGATACCTACAACAACCTTTTGTATCAGGCATTTCACCAGCTTGACCTGACATGAAGACTTGTCATTGGGAAAAGAACAGTAACTGCCTTGCTTTTTCACAAACTAACTATATGTAAAGGAAAACATCCATCATTTGATAGCAACAAACAAGTTGGTCCCCAATTTATAAGTGAAGCACCTTCATAGTTCTCAAGTATCATGTTGCTGAACACATACAATGCTACTTTTTCAGTTGTACACAATCTAGTTGTATAAGTACCTAGCTCAACCACATCTTGATATAAGAAAACAATTGTATATGGCTAAGTAGTATCATACTGTCATTTCTTTTCTGGACGATCATGCTCTGCAACACTGCTAATAGTAGAATCTTGGGCAGAGCAGAGCTGATTGTAAAAGCTAGATACTTGCATACAATTGATTTTTATTCCCAATTTGTCGTTGAGCTAGGTGCTTCTACTATTGGATTCTATACAACTAAAAATGCTATACAACTAAAAATGTAGCATTGTCTATGCTCAACAGTATGATACTTGAGAACTTTGAAGGTGCTTCACTTGAAAATCGTGAACCAACTTATTTGTTGCTATACCTGGTAAAAAAAACTTGTTTGTTGCTATGAGATCCAAACGATAAATGTTTTCCTTTAGATATAATTAGTTTGTACTATAACCTTATTAGGCAATTGGGATACCAAAAAAAATGGAATGCTGGGTAGTTACAATTGTTTTCCCAATAATAAATCTTCCCAATGGCAGGTCAAGCTGGGAAATGTTTGGTGAAACATTGTTGTAGATATCTCTGTAGCTCAGATTGGTAAACTCTATGCACTTTGTTTTCTTGAGAAAATATTTCAAAATTGCTTGGTTCTTTATGTTGTCTTTCGTTAAACCTCAGATCTCGTACTCGTAATAGTTAAGAACATGAAAGCATTACCTTTTATTCCTTCATTAAGGTTGAACTTACCAGGATTACTGACTTTTGGGGGTTGCTCATGGTAGGTTGTAGTGTTAAGCATTACCACTAAATTATTTACTATGCACATGTGATGTGGGAATTATGGAAATGAAGTATAGTAAAATAGTTCACATCGATTTTTGTTTAGAAACTCTTTTTGTTTATAGTCAATTCCTCAGCCAAGCGACCAGACATAAATTGGCAATATATGACAAGAAATGTACTGGTATCGTAGAGCTAATAAGAAAAAAACAATGCTAAGTATTGAATCGATAGTCTCTGCTAATGATATATCTAGGAGTTTCCATGAACAAAAGCAATGCCATTGTATCTCCTACCAATAGATTTGTCATTTTGTAAGGTCAAGAAAATAAATTTGTTATTTTGTAAGGTCAAGAAAATATTTGTGCACAAAACTACAATGAAAATGTAGCCCACCCTAAATAAGAAATGATCCTGCCAGCGGAAAAAAACATAAATACGTTTAACAAGTTCAACAAGGGGTAGCCCATTTCTTATGGCCCCACAAACCTAGTACCAAATCAACAACAGCTACCACATTTTGAGTGCTAGAATGCACATGGGTACCATCAATTGAACCCACACAGTCCTTCATGATGCCCATATGATGAACATTAACATTTTATGGCCCATAGCATGCACACAAATCTATCTATTTGACTTAAGTACAGCTGATCTACACCTTAATGAATACCATCTAGATCTGGTATTGATCTTAAATGATGTCTCATTTGATGGTGCTTTTACCATCTCCTGTCTAAGTTCACCAATAGCAAACAATACCTCCTTGAAGTATCTACTCATTGTCTCTATGGATCTCACAAAGGATTGGTTGATCACCCTAAACCACTAGGTATGCCCCACCACATGTAGAAACATATATTGCAAAATTATTGCCCCTCAACAAAGCTATGTATGCTACAAGTTCCCGCCCCTTAACAAATTGCATAGCTCAAAAAAGGGCTCTCCTCATACGTAACATATTGACACACATTCTACATCATTGTAGTTGTAGATTTTGTCCATGTATGTTTGGTGTTCTACATCCCTGCTCATAGGGGCACAGGTGGTACAAGGACATTTGTTATTAACCAATCTAATTTTACTAAAGAAGAATGCATACATAGCCACGACCATAGTAGTTGCATGCAAAGTAAGTGCACTCCTACTGTTTCCTGAAACCATCTAAACACATCAAGAAAAAAAATACATGAACTACTTAGAGACTAGATTATTAGCAAATATTTGGCAAAAGTATATGCTCAAACAATGTAATGACATTACAGGCAGTGGCATGCGCTCAGCTGTTACCATCACAGGCGGTGGAAAGTGCTCAACTATAAACGTAATGACATAAATAAAGGCAGAGGTACTTGTCCAGTTATAATGAATAATAACATAATCATCAGCAGAGACACTTTGCAATCCACATAGAACTAACTATTGTGGATGAGAGCGTAAACCGTATTGTCAATCACCATACGAAGAAGAATCACACAAAGAAAAAGACCAGACAAGAGGACCACATAACGAGAGGGAGGTTATTTGGGGTTACCGTAGCAGCATAGCAATAAGCACGAAGAGGAACAACTAGAGGAGATCTTGGATGTAAGCCTAAAATGGAACAAGTAACTAATCCAAGTTACAAATTGGTACATCCACCATGGATCTGAAGACACTACACGAAAATGGACATCAAGGATTGGATTAGAGTTTACAAGGAGTGAATAGAAGGAAAGGGGAACAGTGGGAAATACTTGCCTTTTGCAAAACACAACACGAATCAAAGAACCCTACAAGGTGTGAACCAAACTCATTAGATTTACATCCCTATCTACCAAAACCAAAGAAAGGGATGGGGATTGGAGATGGACAACTTGCATTTGTTGCGCATGACACCAATTGTACTTCAACGGCAAGAACACCGCAAAGGTGAGGCATGAGAGGGATGCACCATGGATGAGAGTTGAGATGCTAGAGAAGGGAGAGGAGAGGCAAGAAGCAAATAGGAGAGGGTTTGATTTACCTCGGGGCAAGACACGAGCGAATGAGACTGGGAGGGGAAGTAGGAGCTTGTGAAAGGGTGGTAACCCTAGTGGTTTTTGGCGTGTGGATATGGAGGGCCACAAGTAGGTGGGTGGGGATGCTTTTGTATGACTAGAGCCTAGCTCAACCCTTAGCCCCGCCAACCAAACACCCACAAGGTACATCCATGGAACTAAGTTAGGCCACCCTAATTGGTGTTGCTATAGATGATAGATCTAAATAGAAACGCGGGCGTGGCTTTGCCGCGCCTTCCCTTTCGATTAGACCAGTGGCAATAAGAATATAGGTGTAGTGATGAGAAACTCAGCAATTTTTTGTCCATTTTATGAATTTTATGTATTTTCGAGACTATCATCATGAAGGTATAATTTTATTTGCCCCTTAAAAGCATAGGTAAAAGTTTATATGAAAAAATCCTTACTAAAACATGTGATATTATGGATGCACTGCATAGTTCTACTCGTTAGGATTTCAGATCAACTTGATTTTCTAATTTACAATTTTTCTGTGATTTACTATGCAATTTTAAAGTTTCAGCTAATTTATTTTTTGAAAAAAAAAGATATAATCAAAGGTGGCTTGTATTTTGATTTGAGAAAAATCTGAGGAGGTTTTCGTAAAAATTGCTGAGAGTGTCTCTGGAGCGCGGGTTGATTTTCGATAAAGTGAAGGTCTTTTTTGCAAAAAACCCGGAGCCCATCCGTTCTGGACTGCGGATTGATTTGGAAATAATCTGAGGTGTTTTGTGCAAAATATTCTGAGAGGGCCTCTGGAGCGTGGGTTGATTTCTGAAAAATAGAAGGGTTTTTTTCGTAAAATGACCGCGGATCACCCGATCTGGGCCGTCCGCGCGCCCGATCGAATGGCCGCGAAAAGCCCGTGACGTGGCACGCTGGCTGACCGTGGTTTGGATGCAGGTTTCATATGTAAAAGATGTCACTATGTTCTCCTTGCACATCCTCTCCATCTGTGGGCCCCTTCACCTCCACCTTTTCCCCTGTTGCTGCTCTATTGCGTCCCTCAAAGCCCCAACTGTCCAGCCACCTTCCACTCAAATCATCATGCTTAATTCCATCAATCGCTCGGCTTCAGCCTGCCACTCATCGACTTGTTTTGTCTTTTTTCTTTTTTCACTAACAAAAGTATACTTTCTTCATTGATGACATGTTAGCACTGAAGTTTAGAGATACAGTTAGTACTCCTTCGAAAGTTGCTTTGCTTCTCTCGGTTTTTTTCTCCTATTTTTTATGCCATATTTGTTTCCCATATTTTTCGATTTTTATTTTCAAAATAGGAAGTTTGAGACCCTCTATTCTAAAACGAGTAAGTCAATCCATTTATAATTTGAGCAATTTTTCACAATAAATAATCATACGGATCGCTAGCTACGAGTCGACCAAACGTCAGCGAGTCATTCCTCCACGCAAAGGGACACGTACGTTCAGGCAGAAAAAAGAAACCTTCTAGAATACAAGTCTCTGTACGGTGCGTGCTGCGGTCGATTCAAATGTCAAATTCAACTCTGTACGACGAGGCCGGTCCAGTCCAATTGTCCAAACGGCCGAAAGCCGGGAGACGAGGTCGCCGATGCTTCCCATGACCGACTCGGCTTCGTGCCGTCCGCGCCTACGCGATGCTTCGCGTACTCCCTCAGCATATCTGCTGCTGCTGCAGGCAGCTGAGCAGCCTCTGAGCAGTGTTTCTTGCTCGGGAGGATGCAGTCTGCCGGCCGTCTTTCCGGCGCCCACCGTGGCCCGCGGCTGCTCCGATGTCCTCTTCCACCGGCGGGGGATCGATCGGTCTGCAGCAACGCGTACGGGCGGGAAATCAAGACAGACACCAGGATCACGGTTCGTTCCCTTTCCTGCCGTTTCAAGTTCAGTTCTAGAACCATAGAGTTAAATACCTTTGAAGAATAAATGAGTCCAGATAATTCATGCTTGGTTTCTGCTAATAAAGCTTCTCTGATGCCCACTGCTTGCAAAGAACGTGCAGGAACATGAGCCGCATCTCTACAGATTTTCAGACCCCCAGGTTGCTCATGAGCACCAACAGTTCGGTCAGTTCCTCGACAGGATGCTGGACGCGATAAGGATGTTGAGCAACAGTGTACCTCTTAAACAGAGATCAGGGGGTAAACATCTTACTTAGATGTAGAAATTGGTTCCTCTACTTTGTCCTGACGCAGTTGTGCCGCAGCCGCGTGGACGCTGGCGAAGTCAGTGGGTCTTCCCGTCACTGGCAGCACTCTCTTTAGATCGGGTTAGGTTTAGCTGTAGGTGCGTCACGGCGGCTCCGGTCAACCTCGTAGTTAGAGCCCTGACCCTCACCTCTCACCTCTCTTTATAGTGCTGTGCGACAGGGGCCCACCAACCATATTAGGGTTGGACGCCCCGATCAGGGCACGGATCTAAGGGTCTATGGGCCTATTGGTGGAGATCAACTAATATTCTCCCCTTTAATCTCACTACCATCTTTCAATTTCGTATCATTTACTTTTGTTCATTCCATTACAAATTAGCGCATAGAGCATGTTTCATCGTCACGGTCAATTGTCGATAGATTTAACAGCTACAATACACCACTCTGTTCTGAAATAGATACTTAACTTTGAGCCTTCTTTTGTTCAGGAATTTTAGACTTTCCCTTAAATCCATGCTAGCTACATGTTCTTTGAACATGTTGGGTGGTAGCCTTTTGTAAGCGGATCTGCGAGTATCTTTTCGGTACTTATATGCTCAAGACTTATGACATGATCTCGGACTTTATCTTTCACAACATAATACTTTATGTCAGTGTGTTTGACAGCACCACTTGACTTATTGTTGTGAGCATACTGTACTGCCGGATTATTATCGCAGTATAACTTAAGTGGTCTATAGATGTTGTCAACCACCTTCAAACCGGGTATGAACTCCTTTAGCCAGTTCACCTACCCCGTTGCCTCATAACATGCTACAAACTCGGCATGCATTGTGGACGATGTAATGACGGTTTGCTTTGAGCTTTTCCATGAAATAGCTTCCCCTGCGAGAGTGAATACATATCCAGACATGGGTTTTCTATCATCTCCCGCATAGTCAGAATAAGAATATTCCACTATATGGAGTGAATCTGATCTTCTATACGTCATCATGAGGCTTTTCGTTTCTTGTAAATAGCGCTACACTTTCTTTATCAATTTCCAGCGTTTTGTTCCAGGATTGCTCTGAAATCTGTCAAGTAACCTGGTAACAAATGTCAAGTCAGGGCATGTACATACTTGAGCATATTGCAAGCTTTCGACAGCTGAAGCATATGGAACCGTTTTCATTTGATCGATCTCATACTGGTTCTTGAGGCATTGAAAATCTCCATATCTATCGCCCTTAACTATAGGAGCAGGTGAGGAACTATATTTGTGCATACTGAATTTCTTTAAGATATTTTCTATGTATGTCTTTTGTGACAGTCCTAATACCCCTTTACTTCTATCTCGGTGAATCTTGATCCCTACAACGAACGAAGCTTCACCAAGATCTTTCATATCAAATTTTAAGGACAAAAACTTCTTTGTCTCCAGTAGTAGACTGACATCAC
Organism: Miscanthus floridulus; assembly: GCF_019320115.1. NCBI lineage: Eukaryota > Viridiplantae > Streptophyta > Magnoliopsida > Poales > Poaceae > Miscanthus > Miscanthus floridulus. The sequence goes on along the minus strand of NC_089581.1, from coordinate 11,736,725 downwards.
TATTAGCAAGTAAGATATCATCCACATACAGGACAAGGAAGATAAATTCTCCATTCTTAAACTTTGCATAGACACAATTGTCCTCTACATTCTCTTTAAACTCAAAATTCCTTATTCTCTGATCAAACTTCAAGTACCACTGTCTTGAAGCTTGTTTTAATCCATAAATGGATTTTTTAGGCGGCATCCCATTTGTTCTTTTCCTTTCATGATAAAACCTTTTGGTTGTGCTATGTAAACATTTTTCTCTAAGTCCCCGTTGACAAATACCGTCTTTACATCCATCTGATGTAATTCTAAATCGTAATGTGCCACTAATGCTATTATGATTCTGAAGGAATCATTACCTGAGACTGGAGAAAAGGTCTCATTGTAATCAATGCCTTCTCTTTGCGTAAAGCCTTTTATCACAAGTCACGCTTTATATCTCTCTATATTTCTTTGAGAGTCAAGTTTTGTTTTGTAGACCCATTTACAGCCTACTGTTTTGACTCCTTTAGGAATTATTTCCAAGTCTCAAACTCTATTAGCATTTATAGATTTCATTTCATCTTCTATGGCCTCAAGCCACTTTGATAAATGATCACTTCTCATGGCCTCTTCAAATGAGGTGGGATCATCCTTCATTTGAAATTTCTTAGTATTGTATACTTCATAGTCAGCAGGAATAACTGATTTTCTAACTCTTTGAGACTTTCTAGGGGCCTCCACATTTGGCACATCTTCTGTTTGAGGCTGTTGTTGCTCCCCCTCATGTGTGGCAATAGGTTCTATAGGATCCTGAAGAAAAGGTTCCTCATCGTCATTCATTGTTGCCACAGGCGGAATAACAACAGCTGTTGGCACCACAGTATCTTGCACTGTCGGTGCAGCGACAGCAGGTAGTGAGAAAAATGACTCATGAATCATCAGAGTGGGCGCATACACCCGCTTCTCTTTAAGATCAATTTCTCGAGCTACCATGCTCCCCCTCATCATTTTATCCTCTAGGAAGACATCGTGTCTCGTTTCCACAAACTTTGTATGTCTCTCTAGACAGTAGAATCGAAAACATTTTGACTTTTCTGGGTAGCCAATGAAATGGCAACTTACTGTTTTGGGATCTAGCTTCCCAAAGTTTGGGTTAAACACTTTAGCCTCAGCAGGACTCCCCCCCACACGTAAGTGATTTAGTAAGGGTACTCTTACTGTCCATAACTCATACGGTGTTTTGGGCACCGACTTACTTGGTACTCTATTGAGAATATGAATGACGGTTTTTAACGTCTCCATCCACAGGCTCAACGATAAGGTGAAGTAACTTATCATACTGCGCACCATATCCATCAGGGTACGATTGCGTCTTTCAGCTACTCCATTCTGCTGAGGTTTGCCCGGTGTAGAATACTGGGCTACTATGCCATTCTCCTGTAAGAACCTTGCAAAAGGTCCATGAACTTGGCCATATGGGGTATGCCGATCGTAGTACTCCCCCCCACGGTCGGACCTGACTATCTTAATCTTTAAATTGTGTTGGTTTTCAACTTCTGCCTTAAATATCTTAAATTTATCCAATGCTTCTGTTCTTTCTTTGATTGGATAAATGTAGCCACAACAGGAGTAATCATCTGTGAATGTTATGAACGAATCATAACCATCCACACTCTTTACAGGAAACGGACCACAGATGTCTGTGTGAATAATATATAAAATTCCTGCGTTTCGTTTGACATCTTTCTTAATTTTCTTTACATACTTTCCTTTTATGCATTCTCTGCATTGTTCTAAATCTGAGAACTCTAATAGAGGAAGAATATCATTATTAACTAGTCTTTCTATTCCCCCCTCGAAATATGGCCTAAACGACAGTGCCATAATTTCAACGACGCATCGTGAGCTCTCTTTTATTTTCTATTTACATCCACAGACGATGATATATTTTCATTGTCGCACGCAACATTCTCATCATCGCATACAACATTCACATCATCACGTAGCAATAACAAATAGTATGTGCTCTCTTATGCCACTATTTTCAGAGTACCTCTCTGTCACCAGCTGCTTTATCGGCTGGATAACATATGTCTTTAAAGAGCCAGTGAACTAACTCTTTATTCTATCAAGGTACTCGATAACCGTGTCACACTCTGGAATTGAGCCCACAATTGCAGGCTCAATCGTTTTCTTTATCACAGCCAAACATTTCTTGTTGGCAGTGACCCACTTTCTATGCTCAAGGTCATAGGACATCTTTTGGGATTCAAAATCCCTCTCTTTAGTTGCCCAAGCGGCATCAGCCTCGTTTGTCTCCCTCACCGGTGCCACAGGCTCAGTGAAACATGGTGAGGTGATTACACAGTCCACCTCAGCCAAGATGAAGGCCAGGTCAATATTTTTCTTAACATAAAAAATAACAACAATTGCGTGCCTTGATTTCAACGTTGGTCAAAATTAAAACATACAACTGTTCTTATACACTAATCCTACATCACCATTGGGCAGAAATAGAATTAATGCATAAAATCATTAAAATTACGATATTGTTATTAACGTTGGTCAGAAAATAACAATATCATAATCATGTCAAAATATCTTTTTCTCCAATTAAATATCACGTTGGTTCAAAATAACTGAAGAATATACAATTTCTTTAGCAGCGGAAAACGTATACTCAATTTCTTGAATTTTACCCATAGGGAAAAATTACTTTTCCTATTTTCTTTGAGCTATTTTTTCATTTTCCAGAAATAAGCACTTACTGGAAAATAAACAAAATAAAAAACTGATCTTGGGCCGGAACTCGCACAGTGGCCCAGCCCAGCTCTGCCCTTTCAATCGCGCGCACGTGCATTGCGCTAACCCAGGCCGCAACCTGGGCCAGAGTGATGGATAAGTCTCATGTGTGGCTGGTCTTTGTGGGGCTATGATGCTCACATGGTCATGGTCCTTGTGGCTGTTTTTCTGTTTTTAGGACAGCATCTTAGACTAGAGGACAGCATCTTAGAGGACAGCATCTTAGACTAGAGGACAGCATCTTAGCATCTTAGACTAGCATCTTAGACTAGCATCTTGGCATATGCTTGGCTGGCTAGCAGCCTATAAATATGTAACCCCAACCCCTTGGGTTGGTATGGCATTTGTGTGAGCTTGTGTGAGAAATAGACAAGAAAATTGCCCCAACTCCTAGTGTCATCCTCTCTCGATGAGAGTAAGAATTCTCCTACTACCAAGAGTGAGAATTCAGCGACTAACAACTGGTATCAAAGCCGTATTATCCTGTAGCCTGAGCATCTCTTGCTCATCTTCTCTCCCAGCCCCACAACAGCCCCAGCTGTTGGCAGCAGCAGCTCCTCCGGCCGCTCCTGTTCACTCCTCTCCCAGCTCGTCTGAAGCAGCCCTCTCCCCACGCAGCAGCCCCCCGGTAGCGCATCATGTCCGCAGGGCAGTCTCAGCGCTCGGTCGCCTCGAGCACGCGGCGTCGGCAGGAGGCCGAACTTGCCGCGGCAGAGGAACGCGAGCGAGCGGCGGCAGAGACCGCTGCGGCGGCGGCAAGGGCGTCGAGGCTAGCAGCGGCGGAGCTGGCAGCAGCCAGAGCGGAGGCGGAAGCAGCGGCGGCGGCGAATGCAGCGCGTGCGGCGGCGGCGGAGGTCGAGGCTCTGCGCGGCAGCATCGGCAGCTCCATTTCCGCTGACGACACCGCCGACGCGGACCTCGAGCTGCTAGAGAGGGAGGCAGCGCGAGCGCGGGCGGCGCAGTGGACAGCGGCGCACGTCCACGAGCGTGGCGGCAGTCCAGATAGGCGCGGACGCGCTGGCGGCGCTCCTGAAGGAGGTGCGCACGGCGGTGGCGCTCCTGGGGCAGCCGCGCACGCCCACGAGCGCGGCGGCAGCCCAGACAGGCGCGGACGCGCTGGTGGCGCTCCTGGAGGAGGCGTGCACGGCGGCGGCGCTCCTGGAGGAGGCGCGCACGGCAACGGTGGCGGACGGGTCGATGGAGAGCGCGGCCTTCACAGGCAGCGTGGCTCTCTCTCCCCGGATCGGTACCGACGGGTCGATGGAGAGCGCGGCCTTCACAGGCAGCGTGGCTCTCTCTCCCCGGATCGGTACCGTGGTTACCACGGGCTCCAGGCTGTTGTCAGGGACGTCGGTCCCGGCGGTGGGTGGCCTACCCTCACCAAGACCAACTACGTCGAGTGGGCTGCGGTGATGAGGGTAAAGCTCCAAGTGCGGCACATGTGGGAGGCAGTCCGGTATGGCGACGTCGACTACGACCTAGATCGACGGGCGCTGGATGCTCTCATCGCTGCAGTCCCGCCCGAGATGCAGTTCTCGCTTACCAGCAAGCGGACTGCCAAGGAGGCTTAGGACGCCATCGCTGCGGCACGCATCGGCAGCGACCGCGCCCGCAAGTCCACACTGCAGGCACTTCGCAAGGAGTGGGAGAACCTGGCCTTCAAGCCAGGTGAGGACGTTGATGACTTTGCTCTCCGTCTCAACACTCTGTTGCAGAAGATGGTGCAGTTCGGCGACGACACCTACGGCGAGGAGAGAGCTGTCGAAAAGCTCTTCCGCTGCGTCCTCGAGAAGTACAAGCAGATGGCTCGCTCGATCGAGTCCCTGCTGGATCTCTCCACGATGTCGATCGAGGAGGCGATAGGTCGGCTCAAGGTCGTCGACAGCGATGAGCCACAGTCTCTCTCGGGGCCCATCACCACTGGCGGGAAGCTCCTCCTCACTCGGGAGCAGTGGCTTGCCAGCCAAGGTGACCGGAGGAAGGGGGAGCCTTCTTCCGCGACAGGCGGCCGCAAGCGTGGCAAGCCACGCAAGGCGAGCAGAGACGCCCAGGCCGGGGCGCGAGGACGTGCCGAGGGTGATGCCCGCGGAGGCGCCCAGGGCGGCGCCGCCGGCAGGCACAAGCCGGCACGAGACGACGCCTGCCGCAACTGCGGCCAGCTTGGCCATTGGGCCAAGGACTGTCGACAGCCACGACGCGGCCAGGCCCACGTCGCACAGGCGGAGGAGGAGCCGGCTCTGTTCATGGCACATGCCAGCATCGAGCTACCTCCAGCAGCACCGGCCGCAGCGGCTCTCCTCCACCTTGATGAGCCAAAAGCACACGCCCTCCTCGGCGACAGCTCCGGCAACGACAAGACTGACGGGTGGTGCCTCGACACCGGCGCCACCCATCACATGACCGGTCGACGGGAGTTCTTCACCGAGCTTGACTCTAGCGTCCGAGGCTCCGTCAAGTTTGGGGATGCCTCCGGCGTGGAGATCAAGGGCGTCGGCTCCATCATCTTCACCGCCGTGTCTGGTGAGCACAGGCTGCTCACCGGAGTCTACTACATCCCCGCGTTGAGGAACTCCATCATCAGCTTGGGACAGCTGGATGAGAACGGTTCGCGCGTGGTGGTTGAGGACGGAGTCATGAGGATTTGGGATCGTCGTCGTCGCCTTCTTGCCAAGGTATCCAGAAGCGCAAATCGACTCTACGTCCTTAACGTGCAGGTGGCACAACCCCTCTGTCTCGCTGCTCGTCGGGACGACGAGGCGTGGCAGTGGCACGAGCGTTTCGGGCACCTTCACTTTGAGGCCCTGAAGCGGCTCAGTGCCACGGAGATGGTGCGAGGCCTGCCGTGCCTCGACCATGTGGAGCAGCTCTGCGACGTCTGCGTGTTGACGAAGCAGAGGCGACTCCCTTTTCCCCAGCGGGCGAGCTTTCGAGCCAAGGAGAGGCTCGAGCTCGTGCACGGGGACTTGTGTGGCCCGGTGACACCGGCCACACCAGGAGGACGACGCTACTTCCTGCTGCTCGTCGACGACCTCTCCCGCTACATGTGGGTGATGGTCCTCGGCAGCAAGGGAGAGGCTGCGGACGCCATCAGACGCGCGCAGGCTGCTGCGGAGGCGGAGTGCGGCCGCAAGCTGCGCGTGCTGCGCACCGACAACGGCGGCGAATTCACGGCGGCTGAATTCGCGTCGTACTGCGCTGACGAGGGCATTCAGCGCCACTACTCCGCGCCGTACAGCCCGCAGCAGAACGGCGTCGTCGAGCGGCGCAACCAGACGGTTGTGGGGATGGCTCGGGCCCTCCTCAAGCAGAGGGGGATGCCGGCTGTCTTCTGGGGAGAGGCGGTGGTGACGGCCGTCTACATCCTCAACCGCTCACCTACCAAGGCGCTCGACGGCAGGACGCCGTACGAGGCTTGGCATGGGCGCAAGCCGGCGGTCTCCCACTTGCGGGTCTTCGGCTGCCTCGCGTTCGCCAAGGAGCTTGGCCACATCAGCAAGCTCGACGACAGGAGCACTCCGGGAGTGTTCATCGGCTACGCGGAGGGCTCGAAGGCCTACCGCATCCTCGACCCGAAGACACAGCGTGTGCGCACGGCGCGCGACGTTGTGTTCGACGAAGGGCGAGGATGGGCGTGGGACAAGGCGGTGGACGATGGCTCGGCTCCGACGTACGACGACTTCACTGTCGAGTACGTCCACTTCGAGGGAGCTGGGGGAGTAGGCAGCTCTTCTTCGGCGAGCGCGTCTACCCCAGTCTCCGAGCCTCCACCGACCCCGGCACCTGCTACTCCGACAGCACCACGCTCTCCAGCCAGGACCTCGGCTGCGATGAGCTCTTCGCCGGCTCCACCACAGCCGGCAACGCCACGCACTCCAGCACCGACAGGCACCACTCCGGGCACGTCTACTCCACCACCAGCTCGTGTCGAGCACGGCCCGGTTGAGCTCACTACTCCGCTCTCTCACGACGAGGAGCGCGTCGACGCGTACCACGACGGCGAGCCGTTGCGGTACCGTACGGTGGAGAACCTTCTCGGCGACCAGCCGGTGCCGGGACCGGTGCCTCACGACCTGGAGGCGCAGTTGCACCTTGCGTGTGACGACGGCGAGCCTCGGTCGTTTGCAGAGGCCGAGAGACACGCGGCATGGCGCGCCGCGATGCAGTTGGAGATGGATGCGGTTGAGAAGAACCGCACCTGGGAGCTTGCTGACCTTCCTCGTGGTCACCGCGCGATCACCCTTAAGTGGGTGTACAAGTTGAAGAGGGATGAAGCCGGCGCCATCGTCAAGCACAAGGCTCGCTTGGTGGCACGAGGTTTCGTGCAGCAGGAGGGGGTCGACTTCGACGACGCCTTTGCTCCCGTGGCACGGATGGAGTCCGTGCGACTCCTCCTTGCGCTAGCTGCCCAGGAGGGCTGGCGTGTTCATCACATGGACGTCAAGTCGGCGTTCCTTAACGGCGACTTGAAGGAGGAGGTCTACGTGCACCAGCCGCCGGGATTTGCGATCCCCGGCAAGGAGGGCAAGGTGCTCCGCCTGCGCAAGGCCCTCTATGGCTTGCGGCAGGCACCGAGGGCGTGGAATGCCAAGCTGGATTCCACGCTAAAGGGGATGGGCTTCGAGCAAAGCCCGCACGAGGCGGCCATCTACCGACGGGGCAATGGAGGTAATGCCCTGCTGGTGGGTGTCTACGTCGACGACTTGGTGATCACCGGCACCAAGGATGCGGAGGTGGCGGCATTCAAGGAAGAGATGAAGGCCACCTTCCAGATGAGTGACCTGGGGCCTCTCTCCTTCTACCTGGGAATCGAGGTACACCAGGATGACTCTGGGATCACGCTTCGACAGACCGCCTACGCCAAGCGCGTCGTTGAGCTAGCTGGGCTCACCGACTGCAACCCAGCTCTCACTCCGATGGAGGAGAGGCTGAAGCTGAGCCGCGACAGCACGACGGAGGAGGTGGACGCTACGCAGTACCGGCGTCTTGTGGGGAGCCTTCGCTACCTCGCCCACACACGGCCGGACTTGGCATTCTCCGTCGGCTACGTTAGTCGGTTCATGCAGCGACCGACGACAGAGCACCAGCAGGCTGTGAAGAGGATCATCCGCTACGTTGCGGGGACTCTCGACCACGGCCTCTACTACCCGAGGTGCCCTGGGGCGGCACACTTCGTCGGGTACAGCGACAGCGACCACGCCGGCGACATCGACACCAGCAAGAGCACGAGCGGGATCCTCTTCTTCCTCGGCAAGTGCCTCGTTAGCTGGCAGTCGGTCAAGCAGCAGGTGGTGGCCCTGTCCAGCTGCGAGGCCGAGTACATAGCGGCCTCCACCGCTTCGACTCAGGCGCTCTGGCTCGCTCGACTGCTTGGTGATCTCCTCGGCAGAGACACTAGAGCGGTGGAGCTCAAGGTGGACAGCAAGTCCGCTCTGGCCCTGGCAAAGAACCCCGTGTTCCACGAACGCAGCAAGCACATCCGGGTGAGGTACCACTTCATCCGAGGCTGTTTGGAGGAAGGGAGCATCAAGGCGAGCTACATCAACACCAAGGACCAGCTTGCGGACCTGCTCACCAAGCCTCTTGGGAGGATCAAGTTCCTTGAGCTCTGCTCCAGGACCGGGATGGTTCAACTCTCCCACAAGACGACGCACAAGACTTAGGGGGAGAATGATGGATAAGTCTCATGTGTGGCTGGTCTTTGTGGGGCTATGATGCTCACATGGTCATGGTCCTTGTGGCTGTTTTTCTGTTTTTAGGACAGCATCTTAGACTAGAGGACAGCATCTTAGAGGACAGCATCTTAGACTAGAGGACAGCATCTTAGCTAGGACAGCATATTAGCATCTTAGACTAGCATCTTAGACTAGCATCTTGGCATATGCTTGGCTGGCTAGCAGCCTATAAATATGTAACCCCAACCCCTTGGGTTGGTATGGCATTTGTGTGAGCTTGTGTGAGAAATAGACAAGAAAATTGCCCCAACTCCTAGTGTCATCCTCTCTCGATGAGAGTAAGAATTCTCCTACTACCAAGAGTGAGAATTCAGCGACTAACACAGAGCCGACAAAGTAGCCCGGCGCGCTCGCCTGCCTAGGCCGAGAGCGGCCCGTTGAAACCTTGAGCGCAGGCTTCGTAGGATCAAAACCCGCTCGGCCGCGTCGGGCGAAAACCCTAGCCCCATTCCTTTCTTTCTCCTCTGCCTTTCTCTCTCAACCGCGTGGCGCACCGAGCGAGCAAAGCGGTGGAGCGGGCAACCATGCCCCCCTCGCTGGCGTGCGCGCTCCCCAGCGGATGAGCGCGCCGCCGTCGAGCGGCCTGGCCGCGGCGCCCCCTTGGACGAGTCCGGGCGAAACAGCTCCCCCGACTCGGCCTTCTTCTCCCGCGCCGACGAAGGGTCAGCCCGGCGCACGGCGAGGTAGGTCCCTTTCCTCTTCTTCCACATCCCCTTCTTCTTTTGGATTTGGATTCTACTTCTCTTATCCGAACCGGTGTTGGGGATTAGGGTTTAGATCTAGGGTTAGGGTTCGAAATCCGACCCACTGTTCTTCTTCCCCAGAGGGTCTTCACGGGTTTAGGGTTCGGCTTTGATTCTCTTCTAGGCCGAATCCCTCTTCTTTTGTTTTTTCCTTCACCCAGTTAGGGTTAGGGTTAGGGAATCGTTAAGGTTAGGATTAACCCGATTTGGTTTTTCTTTCGGTTTTGATTCGAGATCGGTGAGATAAGCCCCTTCCCCTCTTCCCCTTCTTCTCTTTTGGATCTTCTTTCTTTTCTTTTCAGAGTTGAACCGATTTGGGGTTGGGGTTGGGGTTAGGGTTAGGGTTACTGTTCTTCTTCCCCAACGGGTTAGGGTTCGGTTGAACTATGTGCATCTCGATTTCTTTCCCGATTAGGGTTAGGGTTTGACTCACTGGAGTCACTATTCATCTTCCCCAGCGAGTGCTTCATGGGTTAGGGTTCGGCTTCGCGTGCTGAGACCCCTTTTTCTTCTCTCCTCAGATCCGAACGGGCTCTGTTCTTTTCTTGCCGCGCACCGACAAAGACGACGGTGCGACACCTTTCCCTGCACGGTGACGGTGGTGACCGGCAGTTGAGTGATGCCCACCACCCTCCCGGTCTCTTTTTTATTTTCTTTTACCCGGTTAGGGTTAGGGTTTGAATCCGAAACGGGTCAAACCCTTGTTCTTTCTTTGATTTCTTTTCAATTCTCTACCCCATACTAGATCTACACACTCTTACCCTGGCTCTGGTACGATTGTTGAGCAACAGTGTACCTCTTAAACGTAGATCAAAGGATAAACATCTTACTTAGATGTAGAAATTGGTTCTTCTACTTCGCCCTGGCGCAGTTGCGCCGCAGCCGCGTGGACGCCGGTGTCGTGAGAGCTCGGCGCGGTGGAGTCCAGCGTAGCGGTGGCGATGCAGAGGTGACGACGGCGAAATCAGTGGGTCTTCCCGTCGTTGGCAGCACTCTCTTTAGATCGGGTTAGGTTTAGCTGTAGGTGGGTCACGACAGCTCTGGTCAACCTCGTAGTTAGAGCCTTGATCCCTACCTCTCTTTATAGTGCTGTGCGACAGGGGCCCACCAACCATCTTAGGGTTGGGTGCCCCCGATCAGGGCGCAGATACAAGGGCCCAATAGGCTGGTGGAGATCAACTAACAAAGGAATCCCCAAAGTCTTGCACAGATGCAACACCGGAGGCTTGCCAGTGGGCTGAAAGTTTTGGATGATGACATATGAGTCAAATTCTCTCTGTGGAAATACAAGAGTTAGAAGAAACGTCAACAGTTTGTGTTGTATAAAGTGACCCTGCTGTGTCTTGTAAATAACAATGCGCAACTTCAGTGTGTGAGACTGCTATTGTTCAGGTTCATTCAGATTATGGATCAGAACATCGGCTTAAATATTGGATATATATGTACTCGAAGCAATTTCATTTCGTTGTAGTGGATTTGCGTACCAAAACCAATCATCTAACACAGTATTACAAATTCAATAATAATGTGCATGCTTACAGCTTACCTTTGTTTCGACGTTACCAGTTCATTCTTGTAACTTTCCAACTGAAGCAGCAACACCATAATTGCAGCCTCACAGGAAGACATCTGAATATGTCAAGCTTCTCCCTAAAAATGTCGATATCTTTACACAGATTTTCCCTTGGTCTTCCGTGTGTTTCTCATGCTTGAGAATAGGCATATCCCTACAGGACGCAGTATACATGTTGCTTAATCAGATAACATAAATGAGTTGGGGAAAAAAGTGTGATTACGAAGTTGCAAACAAGTATACTCACCACTTTTTTTCTCATGTAAATGTCGAACTGCATACACAATTACACATACTGCTTTTCAACAGGCAGTGGTCTGTATAACAATGTGTTCTTCCTCGAATTTCCATCAGAAGGGCATATCAGTGCCACTGGGACAAATCATATTGCCATAACCTTCAACAAGATAATTATACAAGGATTAAACGTAATGTCACAATGGAGACGACAGCTGCAGTTATACATAGATATGTCTTACAAATATATCTAACCTACAGAGTAGTATTCTAGAGTCTAGACTACACAAAAGCATAACAAAGTAGACTAACTAAAATGGCTTTGCTGTTCCACGACAGAAAACACATACTACAAGTGGAGACGTGCCATATCTACTAGAATGACACTCCCCTTTAGCTAGTTTTTATACTACTTGAAGGGAAAACATAAGATGCTTCCACTCTGATCATTTGCTATAACAAATTACTTGAAGGGAAAGCATATGCTGCCATTTTGTATATTTACTATAACAGCTACCTACAGTCAGTAGCTCAGTGGCATGTATGATTCCTATGTTGAAGGGAAAACATAAGATGCTTCCACTCTGATCATTTGCTATAACAAATTACTTGAAGGGAAAACATATGCTGCCATTTTGTATATTTACTATAACAACTACCTACAGTCAGTGGCTCAATGGCATGTATGATTCCCATGTCTGATTAAATTTAAGTTTGCGCATGGATCAGCAGCAAGGCAGGAACAGGATCTTTTAGATTAGTAAAATAGTATCACTTCATTCAAAGAAGTTTATATCATTAGGTTCAACAAATAATTAAGGTGCATAGAACATCAAACAATCTTTTGTACTTTTTAAATCCCACCTGTGTGTTGTTATCTGGGTGCATGGGGTGACATAGATCTGGTCTGGGAACATAGCCTTCCTCTCTTAGTTCTTGAAGCAGGGCCTTCAAGGACGTGTAGATATCTTCAGACTCAGGGTGGCTTTTATCTGATGCAACAAATAAATGGCTGCTGTTATTAACATCTACCCAGCTGTACCCAGGTATCTTCAGGATCTTATTATCCTTCATCAATCTTCTAACTTTTGATACACCATCCCATCGCCCAGCAACTGCATTGATATTGGACATGAGGACATAATAACCAGAATTACCAGGGTCCAACTTGAACAGTTCTTGGGAAGCGACGTCCGCAAGTTCAACATTGCGATGCACACGGCAAGCATGGAGAAGAGCACCCCAAATGCCAGCATCTGGCTTGAAAGGCATATCAGCAATAAATTGTATAGCTTTATCTAACCTCCCAGAACGACTGTATAGGTCGACCATGCAAGCAAAATGCTCCATTTGTGGTGCAATCAGATATTCCTTAGTCATGCATTGAAAAAGTTTGAGTCCTTCTTCAACCAGCCCTGCATGAGCACAAGCAGATATCAAAGCAAGGAATGTTACATGATCTGGCTTGTATCCTTCCTCCTGCATACGATGTAAGAAGCTCAGTGACTCTTTAACAAGACCATGAGCCCCATAGGCAGAAATTATACTATTCCATGATACTTCATTCTTATCAGGCATGAATTCAAAAACACGAAGAGCCAACTCCATGTTCCCACATTTCGCATACATGTCTATCAGAGCACTCTCAGCAAATATGTCAGCCTTTATAGGACCCTTTATGATAACACCATGAATCTCCTTCCCATAATATATAGCTGGCAAACTTGCACATGCTGATAGGGCAGAAGATATGGTTACATTATTGTACTTTATTCCTTCCATACACATCTGACGGAAAAGGTCTAGAGCTTCTTGTGGTTCTCCATTCTGTGAAAAGCTTGAAATCATTGAGTTCCATGTCACCTCATCCTTCAAAGACATTTTGGAGAAGATATAATGGCTCAGGTCAAGTCTGCCACACTTTGCGTACATGTCCATCAGTGCACTCTCCACATAACATTTTCCTTCATATGCATTTCTTAGAACATAACCATGGATCTCCTGACCAAGAGGCAAAGCAGCCATACCAGCACACGCTGGCAAGACGCTAGCTACAGTAACAGCATTTGGTTCAATGCACTGTTCTAACAAGTACCGGAACATTTGCAGTGCCTCTTCACTCATCCCATTCAGAACATAACCTGATATCATCGTACTGCCAATAACCACATCGATAGCCCTAGCCGCATCATACACATTCTGTGCCATCCTCACATCCTTGCACTTGAAATAGATGTCCACCAAAGCACTGACCAAAAAGGCATCCATGTGCACACAATTCTTGATAATATAACCATGTACCTCCTTACCCTGCTTGAGACCATTCAAGTCGGTCAAAGCCGGTAGCAAACTCACTAGCGTAACTGAATCTGGTCGAGCAGCACTCCTCTGCATATCGCAGAACAATCCCAATGCTTCATCAAGAAGCCCATTTTGAACACATCCTGAGATCATTCCGTTCCAGGTTACCAAGTCATCCCGTGGCAACAGTTCAAACAATCTCCATGCATCATCCAAGCACCGGCATTTGGCATACATCGATAGCAATGTGTTAGCCACTGCGACCTCCTGCTCTAAACCACATTTCACCGCCAGAGAGTGAAGCTGCACCCCAGACAGCAAGTCAGCCTCAGCAGCACACACAGAGAGAAAGCACGCCAGAGTCGCAAAATTGGGCTCGCAACCGGACGCCCTCATGTTCCGGAATAAATGCACAGACCCACCCACGTCTCCAGCCTTTATGTACCCGTCCATCATCACGTTCCACAGGACGCAATCCCGCCATGGCATTCCGTCGAACGCGTCGCGGGCGTCCCTGAGGAGGCCAGCGTCAGAGTACATCTTGATGAGCGCGCTCCCAACGTAGACATCGCTGGCGATCCCGATCGCCCGCGCTGTGCGGTGGACCAGGCGGCCGAGGGACACCGCTCCGAGCGCGGCACAGGACTTGACGACGTAAGGGAGGGTGTGCGCATCGGGGCGCGGCGCGGCGGGGTGGGTCCACATCTTGACGTAGAAGAGGACGGCGAAGCGGTGGTGCCCCGCCGCGGTGAACCCACGGATGAGCCAGTTCCACGGCAGCGACGATGCGATGGCGGCGCGCGGGAGCGCGGAGAACACCGATACGGCGTCGCGGAACCGGCGCGCGAGGACGTACATGCCGAGGAGCCGGGTGTGGAGCGCCGGGTGGCTGGAGAGAGCGCCGGACACGACGGCGCGAGCGTGGATTTGGAGGCCCAGCGAGAGGTGCGGCGCGGAGACGCAGCCGCGCAGGAGCGCCAGCAAGCGGTCCGCGGAGGAGACATCCGTGACAGCTTCCGTAGCGGAGAATGTGGTAGAGCAGCATGGCCGCGGCGGCAGCTTGAGGACGGGGTGAGCGAGGCGCATGGCGAATTGGCGACCGACGGCGACGAGGCCGTCGAGGACTGAGAGAAGCCGAGGCGGCCGACTGCCCAAGCGTGGCTGCTACGTGCGATGGTGGTCGGGGACGGGGATGGATTTTCCGTCCCCCGCGTCATCAAAGGACATGAAAAAAAACACACATGGCCTCCTCAACTTTTACGACTTTTCCCAACCTAAACTTTAAAATCAGCTAAACCACCTCCCTGAATTTTTAAAACAGTTCGTTTTACCTCCTATCCGGTTATAAGCGGTTTTCAAAGATGATTTTGTATTTTTCTTTTTTATTTATTTCGGCTGATTTTTAAAAAAATCATAGTAAACCATAGAATAAAAAATTCAATTTTGTTAGACTCCATATAAGCAGGTCTACACAGTGAACATATAATATGATATGCTTCAGTACATATTTTTTTGCTGTAGCTTTAAATCTATGCTTTTCTATAATTAATTTATAGTTGTAGTTTCTATGGTTCAATTATGGTAAAAATTTTATAGTGGGCTAATTGTTGTATGCTTGAATTGTAGTAAAAATTTTATACTCATTAGATCATGTACAACTTAGTTATAGATTTATCCCACCATAAAAAATTCACCACAATTAGACCATAGAAACTACAACTATGAATTAATTACAGAAAAACATATATCTAAAGCTATAGCAAAAAAATTATACTAAAACATACCATATTATATATTCACTATGTAGACATGTGGAGTCCAACAAAATTAGATTTTCTATTTTATGATTTTTCTGTGATTTACTATGATTTTTTAAATATTCAGTCAAAATAAATAAATAAACAAAATTGTCTTTGAAAACCGCTTATTACCACGAGGTAAAACGGGTTAGACCTTTTCCCAGGACCTGGACGTGGAACAAATCTCGTGGCCCGTGAGGAACAATGCAGCCCAACAGCGCAGTAGCCCGCTGAAAGGGGCTTGTCCAGGAGTTCACAGTTCATCTCAACAAGCCTCTTGTTTTCCAGATATGATTCACTCTTTGCAATGATTGGTGTGATCGTTTGTCTTGTGTCTTTTCTCAGGTAACTTGTTGAATTGTCTTGGCAACAATTCTGAAAGACAAGGGCTGCAGCATCACCTCATCGCTTGGGGCGCAGGACGCTGTCTTTGGGACATTGCCAATTTGCCATGGGTTCATATGTGCATTCAGTTCAAAGTTCATGTGGTATACTGATGTCTGTTGATCCTCAAACAATCTCTCAAAATCAGAGCATCAGAAAATTGCAGATGCAAAGATTCTCTCTAAATCTGACAGCAAAGAGCATTACAGTTTGAAGAATTGGTATACCTGATGCATATTCTGTGTTTAGGGTTAACAGAATCTGGAGAGCGCCGCAAACTTTTTTTGCGTTTCAGAAAGGTATGAGCAGCAATGGCAAAAGCTAAACGCCATGTTTCTGTTAACTCAATTACATTCGACAAGTGTTTCCGCACTGTCACGTAAAGATCAAGTTCGAATGCTCATTAACTAGCACATTTGCAATCAACCACTATTTTCTTTAGAAAAAAAAAGGTTTTCACTGATTTTATAGAAGGCCATAAAATGAGCTCTTACAACTATATTGCTGGGATTCCAACTTAGGGCTTGTTTGGATAAACTCAATCCCTCCCTATCCATATAGATTAGTGTGGAAAATGAACTTATTTTCCACCACGACCCCTTCCAGTGTGTATGGATTGAAGGGGATTGCTATGTTTCCAAACAAGCCCTTAAAGGGAAGCACAACACAGGCAAGACAGCTAGAGGCAAACATCCAAACAGCAAACGAAAGGAACAGTCACTAGCAGAACTGCAATTCTAAGAACTAAGCAACCAGAACATCAGAGCAAGTCCTCCATGTTATGTAGCTTACACTCCTTGACAAAATATTAAAGCCACTTTCACTTGGGGCGTGTAATAATCCTCCAGACATCCATGGATCAGCTTCCTTCAACAAAATCCACCACTTCTGCAAGCCAAAAGTAGTTTTGTGGAGAACTTCAGTACGGAATTTGGGGAATTATTGCTCAATAAACATTTTATTATGAGTTGTCCACAACACCCAGGCTAAAATTGCAAAGAGTTTGAAATCGTATAACTGCAACCCTGGAGGTAACCAAGTTTCATAAATTTTTTGAGTACTACAAGAGGACTCTACAATGAAACTACTACTACAACTACTACTAAAAAAAAGGGCGTACCCAGTGCAAAGAGCTCCCGCTCTGTGCGGGGTTTGGGGAAGGGTGTCAGTGGCAAGCCTTGCCCTCGCCTGTGCAATGCGAGAAGACCGCGACTCAAACCCGGGACCTTCCGGTCACAAGCAGTAAGACTCTACCGCTTGCACCAAGCCCGCCCTTCCTACAACTACTACTACTACGCTACTAATCATGCTACTTTGAGCTATACCTATAATGACAATCAAAAGGGCATGGGAAAATAAAATGCAAGAAGATCAGCATTCTGAATCATAAAGAATTCAGAGAATCACATAGTCATAGTCACAATCACAGTTCACAGGGTAGTGTTTGGAATGCGCTCCAACTCCAGTTGCTCTGGATGATAATCTGGGAGCAGAAGCCCTTCCGAACACTGCCCTAACTTTATACAATGATCAAAATTGCCCATCGATGCAAAACACAACATTATTCTTGAAATATCATCACTCTTTCCATTTCTTCCATTTGCATTAGATGGGCTTCATGAAATGTTTTGCCCATAAATTGTGTGTCATGCTGCAACTACCATTTGCATTAGATTGTGAGTGCTAGCGGCTTCAAACCAACAAACCAACTTCTTGTTTTGTTGCCGAGGGGAAATTTATTTTCTTTCTGAAAACCGGTTCGTAGCTCAGACAATGGTAGTGCAAAACAAACTCAATGCCAACCATTCACGGCATGACATTTCAGATTGTTTGCAGTTGATGGTGTCCTCAAACTTGCCACAAAGAATCTGATAACATGTCAATCATGAAACCATGCCAAGGAGCCAATCTTACTGTGTCTTTCTACGGCAATCCATGTACGAACAGAAAGAAGATGAAGAGATCACCATTCACTTGATAAATCCCTGAAGCGCCTTGGCAACGTTCGTCCTCAGCTTGTCAAGCTTTGCGCTCGCCCTGGCCTCGGCCACCCGCTGCCTCTTCAGCTTCGCCTCCAGCCGCGCCGCCGTGTCGTCACCGATGCGCCCGAACGCCCTCTTCAGCGACCCGTAGCCGCAAATCGCATCAATCGCCTCCGCCTCCGCGGAGAGGCAAGGGTACAGCTCGGTCAGCTCGTCAAACCCCCTTGGGTCCTCGCGCGCGTCGGCCGCACGGGTCTTCTTCTCCCTCTTCCCCGTGCGCGTGTCCGCCCAGATGAGCTTGGAGAGCTTGTAGATGGTGACGTCGCCTTCCTTAGGCGGGATTATGCCGCGTTTGAGGCGGATGGCGGCGTTGTCGTACCGGGAGCGGAGCGCGCGCAGCCGCTTGGCGACCTGCTCGGCGCTGAGGCGGTCCTCCGCGCGGAGGCGACCCCGCAGCGCGGCGACGAGGTCGTCGGGCGACGGAAGCCGCCCGTGCTTCTGCCGGTGCGACGCGACGGCCTCGAGGAGCGCGATCTCGTCGGAGTCCGGCCACGAGCGCTGTGGCGGGCGGGGCTTTCTGGAAACGACGGGCTCGGGATCGGGCCCTGAAGAGCCGTCCGAGAGCAGCGAGGACGCGGCGGAGACATCGGATTCGGGAGCAGAGTCGAAGGTTGTGGAAGGTGATGACGGGGGACTCAGATGTTCGTCCGAGACGGTGGTGGTGGTGTCGTCCGAGGGGCGCTCCTCAGATGCCATCTGCAGCGGCGGCGGCGGCGGCGACGACGAGGTTTTATGAAGTTGTGGTTCCAGGTTTTGTTTGGGGTTCAACGGTGGATCTTGCAACCAATCAGTTCTCCTCACCGGGATATTTAACTTTTGCCCTTTTAGGTATGGCTTTCTTTTTCTGGCAAATTATAGAATTTTCTTTTACTACTTATTTTATTTTAGACATAGCGTATATCTAATCACATAGCAAAAATTGTGTATCTAAAAAAAATCAAACATCTTTTACAAATTTTACTGAAGGAGCAAGACATTTCATCCTGCCACCGTCGCATGGCATACCTCGGTTGCCCCTTGCACGCACCGTCGCCACATCGCCTCCTCACCGCCACAAGTTCGTTCTATGCCACCGATGGTGTACTTGCCTTTGCAAGTGCCACCGATGGCGGTTCGTTCTATGCCACCGATGGTGTACTTGCCTTTGCAAGTGCCACCAAGCAAACAATACTGAATCCCACCACGTGTGCTTCGACGCTAAGTCTACTCCGTCCTAAGTTAGCGTCACCAATAGCTATGTCACCTTCAATATGTTCGTGCCATGTTAGATTTGCAGACTTTTGCTTGATGTGAAGCAAATAAAGTAATTGAAACATTGGAGAGGTGCCCATGCATTAAGCCAGAAAGTAGAGGGATATTTTGGAGTTTGGCTTCTCCATTCTCACCGGTGATATATATGTAGATGTCATCCTTACACAATGATTTTATGGCACCATATGGAGTATTAGCTTCACCAAAGATGTTGGTTCCATATAGATCTCACAATGCAAGCTACATTTATACTTATCTAGATCCCACCACTATCCTTCTCTTTCCTAAAACGTCACTTTCCCCTTTACAATTTAGGAGGGAAGACGCAGACACATCGATGGTCCTTAGGGCATGTACAGCGCGTCTCTTCCCCTCGTCTCCGTGTTGCTGTTTTTGCGAAAACACCCTCATTTGGCTTGGAGACGGTCGCGCCGTCACCTCGCGAGGCGACGATGAGGGTCCGTGCTCCGAGGCCCAGTCGCCGGCTGGAGCAGCGCTGTACGAGTCGTCTTCTCGACTCGGCGATGCACATGGATCCCACGCGGGTGCACGCGTAGCTTGGTATTGGCGCGCACGGGAGCACGTTGCGCGCCCTGGCCGCCGCGAGCTGCACGGTGGAGCTCCGCCGCACTGTGGGCTGCGCACGGGCGAGGTAGAAGTTGCGCGCCAGATTCGATCCCCGCCTCGCCGTCGTCGGAACCTAGGCCGCCAGGCTCAGAGGTCTCGTCAACGAGGGAGGTGGAGGATGCAGCTGCAGATCTCGCCTGTCCGTGCCGCGTGCTGCTGGCGGCGATAATCCAAGCTAAGCCACGGAAGGGATCACCGGCACCCCAAGCCGAAGGGGATGACGACCACAACATCCCAGCCATTTACACCACCATTTACAGCCTCGGCAGCACCCATCACCACCACCTCCAATATCAGACTCGACGCCGACGTCCATAGCGCACAGGAGGTGTTTGCCGGAATGTCCATGAGGTAAGCAACGCATCCTTTGGACTCCATGTGTATGCCATGAATCGCTAGTGATTTGCGCATGGAATCTGAATCCTGTGAATGGCCTCGCCTGTATAGAATGTGTCTCTATATACATGGGAGCAGGTACGATTCTGCACACAAATATGGTCAGTCTATACGTGCTTAACTATGCTTGATTCCATAAGCTCAGTATGGAGTTCAAATGTTAGCACAGTTGTAAAATCCAAAAATGGCCTGTCCTGGTGACACGAAATTTTACCATGTATAATTTCAGCATACAGATTTATGTTTCAGTATGGAGCTTCAGCAAAAGTGCGTTGTGCTAAAATTCTGTCTTTTGTTAGTTTGCCTGTCCTGCTGTTTTTCATCATAAGGATATCTCTTGACACCATGATGTATGGTTATTGCCGTTCTGTTTCAGTTCTGAAAATAGATGTTTCAGTTCTGGAAAGAGATTATTTTTTGTTCTGAAAATAACTTATTTCTGTTTAAGCTTGTTACCAACTTACCATGCTGTATGGTGATTGCACTTATGTTTGAGTTCAGAAATTATCTGCTGTGAAGATCACAGCGATGTTTAAGTTTCTGAATTTTCAGTTAGTGTGACATGGACATTTTGATGGCAATTGTATGAACCTTGAGCAGTCTAGCATGTGAACTCATATATGTTAAGTTTCTGAATTTTCAAGTATATGTGAACTTTCAGTTAAGTGGAAAGAGCTATCTATTAAGTTTCTGTACTGTTAAGTGGAAACGGCAATACAATGGTATACAAATTGATATTTATAATTGATCTTGCCTACATGAAAAAAATTAAACTACTTAAAGATGACGTCTGTGGATTGTACGATCTGTCTTTTTAATTATCTGTATATTAGATTACAGTCTCTTACAGACGACCCCATATCTGTGCGCTGTAGGTGCCCTTAGGCGTCCCCAGCGGTACGGGCGACGTCGCGCGGCTGACGTAGCAGTGTAAACGAATATAAAAATGAAAGCCTGAACTCACGTATGAGAAAGATGAACGGACCCCACAACTGCAGAGACTGATGATTTTTTTTGAACCTGTGCGAGACCAGTGACGAAACAATCGCTAGCTATTTGTTTTTCCAGACTTCTCTCTCCACCACGTGAGTACATTCAGCAATCAAATAGCTAGCTCAAATGGCCTCCAACGCACGCTTAGTCAAATTAAACCAACGCTGCTTCCACAAGACTTTCTGACAATTTTTTTAAAAAAAATAGGGATTTTCATTACTCAGACAAAGCTGAATCATCAGCCAGTACAGATTGAATATGGACCGGAATGGAGATGAAAGAATGTTCCACCTCCAGGTCGCATAGACTACCTAAAACAACCAACTCATGGGCTACCCTGTTACGTAAACGCGGACGTTGTTGGATCTTCCAAGAGATGAAATTCAGAGCTAACAGGCTTCGCGACTCAGATATGAGATTGGTCATAGCACTGAAACCATAGGAGCTTGCCACGGACGTTGCATCAGTTTCAACAACAACATGACCCACGCCGATTTCAATTGCTGCCTGGACTCCCTGTTTGCAAGCAACGAGTTCACCATGCATTGGGTCCATGAGAGCTTCCACTCTTCCACGTTTTACCGTGATCATATCATCACTTGCCGAATCGCGGAGAATGCAGCTCCAGCCACCTGAGCCTGTGTTTTGATCAAAAGCCGCATCACAACCCGCCGTGACGCGAATACACAACGCTGACATAGAAATTAAGGCTGCATTGGGAAGCCCTAATGGCTGGTTCGGTTGAAGGGGAATGGCTCCCTGGAAATAATTCAGACTGGTTTTGTATTTTAATTTAAATAGGCTTCGTCATTTGAAATTATTCCTAGCTAGGTTTTAGCTTAACCGAACGTGGGAGCATCGTTCCAAACGGTGGGTAAATAAAAAGTTAAAGGGGAAATTAGCTTCATATCATTTAAAGATCACGAGATTTGGAAAATACCACTCAAATATCACGGCCACGCGAAATACCACCAAAAGAACAATCTATTACCTGAAACTACCATTCTGTCACGGTTTGGCCCAACGACGTGAGTCCACCGTTGCTTCTCACTTCTTTCCACGTGAGCACCAGTGGAAGTCCCATCCTCTTCGTCTTTCTCGACTCCGGCGTAAGTCTCGATCCATTATAGGATGGAGTCCGGGCAGATCAGCACAACCTCTGGTGGTGGGGGGGAGGGCTTCAATGTCTTGTAGCTTAGGTGGTAGAGCTGACGTGCCTTGGCTATGGACTCGCTGCAGCCTCATCGGCGGGCACCCGCGCCTCTTCCCGCACCCAGCATCAAGGCCACGGACCCTGCAACGTCCTCCTAGCCGTACCCCGGGTGGCAAGCCGAGAGCGCGGACTCGATGGGAAGGATCTGCGCCAACGGGCTCGATGGGAAGGATCTCATCCTTCTCAGTAGGACTAGTACACATGCATCTAGGCACATCTAGCTCTTTTCTTGCATGCATGGAACTATGGAAGGTAGCTAGCTGATCTGACCCACGGGGCCACGAGCGGACACGATTATGCAGCTGCGCACATGGTTGGGCCGGCGGTGTGCATCTTAGCCTTCTTCCTCCAGGAACAGCTCTACAACTTCCCGCGGCACCGTGCGAGCTCTGCAAAGGCGGTGGTGGCACGCGGGCAAACTTGACCAGCCGGGAGGCGACGGTGGCGCATGCGCAAACTCTGCCAGGGAGGCGGTGGCCCACTGGGGAGCTCAGCCGGGGCGGCGAAGTCACGCGTGCGAGCTCTGCAAAGGCGGCGGCAGCACGTGCGCAAACTTGACCAGCCTGGAGGCAACAGTGGCGCACACGCAAACTCTGCCAGGGAGGTGGTGGCGCATGAAGGAGTTCGGCCGGGGCGGGGGAGGCACACGTGCGAGCTCTGATGTGGCGGTGGTGGCACACATGTGAGCTAAGCTGAAGAGGATGAGGCGCTCGCGTGTGAGCTCTGTCCATGTCCGGCTCGGGTAGATGGGAGTTGGATTTTTTCTATGGCTCGGGTAGGTGGGAGTTGGATTTTTTTTGGTGCCTTTAGAAGTTTGGACAGGAATCGATGGTGTTGACACTGTTACCTTCAAATACGACGGCACGCTACTTTTAGATAACAGTTTCATCTTTTAGTGATATTTTACGTAACGGAGTTCTTTCAGTGGTATTTTTTGGATCTCATGATCTTTCGATGCTACGAAACTAATTTTCCCAAAGTTAAAACTCCCTTCCTCGCCGACTCGCACGTGCGTTTTGAAAGCCATCACGCGCTGCTCACGTGCCATCCATCTATCCATCTCGCACCTCTCTCGTCCCTGACAACCGTACGCCCCACCGTGTTCCCGCGCCGCCCACGAACTCCTCCCGGCGCTGCCCATGACGACGGTGTCGCGCGCGCTCGGCTCCGCGTTCGCGGGCTTCACGCGGGCACCCGCGGCGGCGCAGACCGCGACGACCCTGCCCTCCCCGTGCGGCTCGTCGGCACTACTCCAGCACTGGTGGCGCTGGAGCCGGGCCAGCCGCGCCCGGCGGTTCTCGTCTGGCCGCGCGGCACGGATTAGCATGAGCCTCCGCGCCGGCATCGTCGGGCTTCCCAACGTCGGCAAGTCGACTCTCTTCAACGCCATTGTGAGTAATTAAGCTTGCTTATTTCGTTGCTTCCTGTTCCTGTGAGGAATTCGTGTTGTCAAGAACTCGTAATAACCGGGGAGTCTAGATGGGAGAGAAATGTGTAGGTTCTTTTCTTCTCTATACATATTCTTCTGGATTCGTTCATTAGGTCGGTATAGGGTGGAATTGTAGCGTGTATGTTGGTGGATGTCCGTGGACGCCAACTGTTCGACGTTTTGTCACATAAGACATTCTTGTGGAACGGCTGACACTGTAGGTTTGTATAATTTGTAAGAGTTGCCTTCTGGACTTGTTGCAGTAAAATGTTTCAAATGGAGAAATGTATGCGATATACATAGGACAGGTTCTTCCAAGGAATAATTTAATGTTAATCTGTTCTCAATTTTTTTTTTCAGGTTGAAAACGGGAAGGCACAAGCTGCAAACTTTCCCTTTTGCACCATCAACCCAAACGTTGGTGTGGTGGCTATCCCTGATCCTCGTTTGCAGGTGCTCTCAAAATTAAGCAAGTCGCAGCAGATGGTCCCAACATCCATTGAGCTTGTGGACATTGCAGGTCTCGTCAAGGGAGCAAGCAAAGGAGAGGTAGAAGTTTTGTCATTGTCTTCAATCTACCTGCAGGATAGCTCCAACTCTGCTGAGCAAAGTTTAGATGGTTTCAGATTAGTTTATACATAGTGGTGTTATTGTTGACAATTGACAACAGGGACTAGGAAATCAATTCCTTTCAAACATCCGTGAAGTGGATTCTATACTTCAGGTTGGTATCTTGTACTTGTATGCTTAAGCTCTGATATATTTGCCCAAGTTCTAGTGGCTGTGTGCGGCATCCTGCTGGCATCTTTATACTTTACAGGCTATAATAATTCAATTCTCCATCAGATATCCCTTGTTTCTCCAATTTTACTGATATGTGATATGTGAAGTAAAATTGGAGCCACTCTGTTATCCTTATCCAGCACTGCAACTCACTGCTGGTGCTTCATTATCATTTCTTTCTTTTCTTTTTTCTTTTCTTTTTTTGCGAAGATCATTTCTTATTTGTTGGAGATAGCAAAATATTATTGGATGAGCCTCTTATAAGATATTAGCTGTGTCGAGGCTCTAGGAGTAACTAATAATCTGTTCTTTTTTACTGGATTCTCAGGTTGTGCGATGCTTTGAGGATGACGATATAGTCCATGTCAATGGCAAGGTCGATCCTAGATCAGACATCGATGTCATTAACCTAGAGCTCATATTTTCGGATCTTGAACAGGTAATTTGGTGAGGGAACTTCCATTCGTCTTGTTATCACGTATTTCAAAAGAAACTTCTATTACTATCTATGATCCTCTCCAATTGCTGTGTACTAACTGTAGATAGAGAAGAGGCTAGATAAGCTTAACAAGAGCAAAACTAAAGATGTGCAAGTAAAAGTGAAGGTAAGACATACGAATTCTTTCATTCTGATGACCTTTTTTTTTCTATGTTCTAACTGTTGTAACTACTTAGGAACAAGCAGAGAAATCAGGATTGGAAAAAATTCAGCAGGCGCTTATGGAAGGAAAGCCTGCAAGATCGGTCGATTTAGCTGAGCATGAGAAAGAAGCTATACAACATCTTTGTCTGCTAACTATGAAACCTGTCATTTATGTTGCTAATGTAACAGAATCTGATCTTGCTGAACCTGATAACAATCCTCATGTCAAAGAGGTGGCTAAAGCAGCATCAGACTTGCAGTCTGGCATGGTTACAATATCAGCTCAGGTTTGTTGTATGCATCTAAACTACTGTAAGCTTTTGAAGAAATTTCTGTGAAATAATTTCATATTTTTGCCTGAGTGATGTTGCCTATCCATATGTGCTCCATCTATGCTAACAAAATCATGGAATGCACAAACAGGTTGAAGCTGAACTCGCTGAGCTACCTTTGGAAGAGAGAGTAGAATATTTAAAATCTCTTGGTGTTGCTGAAAGTGGACTAGGAAATTTGGTAAAAGCAACATATAATCTATTGGGATTAAGAACTTATTTCACAACTGGAGACAAGGTGCATCTTTTGTGCTGTTAAAGGTTTTTTCCCCCCAGCAGTTAACACAAACTGACAGACCTTTGACTGTGTCCTTTTAGGAAACAAAAGCTTGGACTATTCTTGCAGGTTTCCTTCTTCCTCACAATTATTTTTATTGTAATATTTGAAGAAGTTTTTGTAATCATTATAACTGCATGTAATTCTATATGTAGGCATGACTGCGCCACAAGCAGCTGGAGTTATTCATAGTGACTTTCAGAGAGGATTCATCAGAGCTGAAACTGTAAGCTGTGTACAAAATGATGAGAATTTAGTGACCAAATTTCATATTTCAGTTTACATGTTATGATATATCGCAGTTACAAATGCCGATACATCACCTCTATGGAATTTGGATATATCGATTTACCTGCTTTTTTTTGTTTCATATTTACTAATTGTACAATGATTACTACCATACCTCAGGTATCCTACGATGATTTTGTTGCAGCTGGTTCTCTTGGAGTAGCAAGGGAGAAAGGGCTGGTAAAGATATTTGCGTTGCTACACCTTACATTCAGTGATTTGAAACATGTAGTTAAAAATATGCTTTCTTTGCTTGTTTATTTAATCTGTTACTTTGACTGCAGTTGAGGTTGGAAGGAAAGGATTATGTTGTGCAGGAAGGAGATGTCATGCTTTTCAGATTCAACGTGTGACAACAATAGTAGCAAAAAGCTTCAAAACACCGGAATTTGTACTAGGCAGAATATAGTTTGCCCATACTGTGACATTTTTTTTGGCCTCTTGACCACCGACTATAGATCTACCAGCATTGTTTCTTTTCTTATGAGGAAAAATACAATGGTTCACTCTGTACGAGTATCATATGTTAAAGAAAGGCACCCTGCAATAGTTATTCAGTGTAGCTTCTGTTCTAACACCAGTGGTGGCCTTATGGGTCACTCGAGATACGTTGCCAAATCTGCTTGAAGTTTTGCGATGACTTTATAATGTTACATTACAAGAGATTAGTTAGGGCTAATATGTTTGTGGAGATGAAATGTTAATTTCCAATGTATCTCAATCTTCTAGTATTTCTTTCAGAAAAGCAAAGTCGAAAAAAACCACCCAATATGTCACTATGGTTTTGCAACGAAAAGAATGTTGTACACTTGTACTCATTCTTCCGAATACATTCTGTTGCAAAGACCCCCAACATGTTTTATTGCAAAAATCACCCCTCCCCTCACGCAGCCTGCCACCACGAGTCCACCAAAATGTGGCGCTGCAAAGTTGGATATACTTAGGGCTCCTGCAAAGTTAGGACAAGACCAACGCTATTAGCTTCACCTAAAAGTAGTACTCTAGTGTCACTCTTACATAGTCTAAGATGATCTAGTGTTACTGTTCTCTCAATGTAGGCTATTGTTTATCGTCCCACGAGTCTCTACTGAACGGTAGCTACTTTTCAAGCTCTTGAGTCTTGAATGGACGTTGGAGGAGGTGACATGACAATAGAGTGTCTCTTCGCCACAACGCTTGCTCTAATAAGTGCCTTAGCCTTTTGTCAGATGGGGATATGATTTAGGGGAAGGTGACATCACAATAGAGTGTCTCTTCAGTCTTCACCACAACGCGCGCTCCAGTTAGTGCTTTAGCCTTTTGTCAAATGGGGATATCCTAGCTTCTACAAGCATATCTGCCAATCTCCGAGGCTATCGATGCATGTTTCGTGGATTGTTGGCTCAGAACATAGCCATTGGGCAGCATTTTCAGCATGGTGTGTTGGGCAGAAGGGAGAGAGTGCATGGCTAGAGGTGTAAATCATGTTCCTACATCGACCCCCCCCCACCCCATGTCACTTGCCTTTGTGTTGACATGAAACAAAAACATGCAAGTTGATCCCTTCTTCGGTTACACAACATGCAAGCTAGTTGCTTAGGTCACTACATGCAATGGTGTCATATTTATTGTTGCTGGAAGCCTAGAACTTGATACGACTTGCGTCTTGTTAGAGTCGCAACACCTTTAAAACTTGCCTAAATGAAAAAATGGAGAATGTCTAAGAAGCTATCCGTAGAGAGTATTTTTTCTCAAGGTGTATACATTAATATAGTTTAGAGCTTCGACTAAAAGGATCATCGACGATTGCCATGGTGTTTTTGGTATTTGCACAATTTCTTTATTGCAACATCATGAATAAGCATAATCCAAGCAATGGGACCCATCATGGTGTCTAATAGCTCTACATGGGTGAAAATGGGTGGAATTAGTCAAACACCTCGGGGTGTTTTGTCAACTATTGTACAAGTGAATTATCTAAAAAATCAACTGAAAGAAAAGGATTTCTTGACTTTTAGTCGCTGCAACAATGTGCTAATGTCATATATGTCCATTTTTGTCTATAAAGAACCTCATGGATAGGCGATTTCGCGAAAAGTGGACACCATCATCGCGGCACCGCGAGTTCACATATGCTAATCGGCCCCTGTAAAAACTGAAACAGCACATTTGAACCCCTCTCCCCTTCGCCTCGAGGACGCGCGCAAGCAGAAGCAGCCATCACTCAGCCGCCGCCGCCGCCGCCGGAGTAATGGATTCCCGCGGATTCGATTCCGCCGGCCGCATCTTCTCCAACGCCACCGAGATGTGGGCAGAAGAGATCGGCTCCACCGCAGCGGAAGCCGAAGCCGCCACGGCGCCCCCCACCCCCACTGCCACCGAAGGCAGCGGTGACGCCAGCGAGGAAGGGGCCGGAGACGGGAAGCGCAAGGAGTGGTACTCCAAGGCTATCGCCTACTGGCAAGTAAAGCACCCACTCTTCCTCCTCTTCGAGGCCGCCCTGAACCCTAAACCCCAATCCAAATACTTATTCATGCCTACAAATTTAGCTTAGAATTTGGTCGAATTGGTGCCGTAGGGCGTGGAGGCGTCGACCGAGGGGGTCCTGGGAGGTTATGGGTGTGTGAACGACGTGGATGTCAAGGGCAGTGACGCCTTCATCCGCCCTCTCCTCGCAGACCGGTTCGGCACCGCGAAGCGTCATCTGGTTGCGCTTGGTGAGTTTATTTATTACTGCAAGGAAGTTTTGGCTAGTGCCATTAGAGCTTGTTTATGTGCGAGTTTTGTTCTAGTGATTTCACTCTGTGAAAGTTACTGTGTAATAATGTTCATTTTATGGAATCCTTGTGTGCAATCTGCGATGCTCTTATGTGTCATTTTTTCACACTGTGTCAGATTGTGGCTCGGGTATTGGACGTGTCACAAAGAATTTTCTTCTTAGGCATTTCAACGAGGTATGGAACTTGTCTTCTCTGGTTATGCTCCTTTAATCCTGGAGATAGATGCATACTCAGAAACTGCAGCGTCTTGTACATGTATGCGTACAGCATATACCATGATAATTGCAGCAAACGACCTATTTCCATTATTCTGATGTATACACATTTAAATTGTTATTTTATGTTTGATCTGTGGTATTTTTGTTGTGTCTTCTTTTGTTTTGATCCTTTTTGAAAAATTGGAATTCAGGTAGATCTTTTGGAGCCAGTATCTCATTTTCTTGAAGCAGCACGGGAAAATCTTACTGGATATATGGATCAAGGAGAAGACTCACACAAGGCTGCCAACTTTTACTGTGTGCCTCTTCAGGTGGTACCGTAGGTCATTATCTCTCTTTAGGTATTCTTTGAAAAATTATTCTCCCCTTCTCTGTGTATAATCTAGTTTACTTCTTTCTTCAGGACTTCACTCCTGAGGAAGGAAGATATGATGTGATTTGGATTCAGTGGTGCATAGGACAACTTCCTGATGATGATTTCATTTCATTTTTTAATCGTGCAAAGGTGACTTGACTATGACTTCATTAATTTATTTTCAACCGTACGCTGCTTTTTTTGTTGGATTGTATTGAAACATTTAGTTGGACTTAAAGTGCAAATTTGACACTTGTATT
Organism: Miscanthus floridulus; assembly: GCF_019320115.1. Classification (NCBI taxonomy): domain Eukaryota; kingdom Viridiplantae; phylum Streptophyta; class Magnoliopsida; order Poales; family Poaceae; genus Miscanthus; species Miscanthus floridulus. The sequence continues at coordinate 11,707,318 of NC_089581.1, read as the reverse complement.
GGCAAATAAGTGCTATAATACAATTTTAGGTTTCATGGAATTCTTTTCCATTGAAATAATGGCTTGCAAACTCCACCTATGTTGTCTCAACATAGCAGGTCCCAAGCTCTGGTAAAGGAGGAGGTTTGTGTTAGGCATGGTGAGCCAACGTTAAATCTAGCCATTCTAATGGAGATGAAACCCGAAAGAAAATTGTTGGGGCGTAACCCTCTTAACGACGCGCCATATCGGAACCCGGGTATGGTGTTAAATGAGCAAGGGCCGGGTCGTCACCCCCGTGACGCGTCGTGTCGCGATCTGGGCACGGTGTCAAGTGATCAAGGATCGGGTCGTCGCATCCTTAGTGGCGCGCTACATTGGCGTCTGGGTGAGGGTCTTCACATCTGATTCGACGGGTGCGAAGGGATAAGGAAGCTAGTCGAACCAACTAGGATCCGTTTAGGCAGTTGGAATGTAGGGTCGCTTACAGGTAAGTTAAGAGAATTAGTTGATACCGTGACTAGGAGGCGTGTAAATATATTATGCGTTCAAGAGACTAAATGGATGGGTCAGAAGGCGAAGGAGGTGGACAATACAGGTTTCAAGCTTTGGTACACAGGGACAGTTGCGAATAGAAATGGAGTAGGAGTTTTGATTGATAAGAGCCTCAAGAATAGTGTGGTGGGAGTGAGAAGGCAAGGAGATAGGATTATCTTAGTCAAGCTTGTCATTGGTGATATGGTCTTGAACGTAATTAGTGCGTATGCCCCCCAAGTAGGCCTCGACGAGAGTGTTAAGAGACAGTTCTGGGAAGACTTAGATAGCCTGATTAGAGTTGTACCCAGTAGTGAGAAGCTTTTTATAAGAGGAGATCTTAATGGGCATGTAGGTACTACAAGCGCAGGTTTCGAGGCAGTTCATGGAGGTTTTGGGTATAGTAGTAGAAATCAGGAGGGGAGATGAAGTTCTAGACTTCGTGGTAGCTTTTGACCTGATGATAGCCAACACTTTCTTTAGAAAGAGAGAATCTTATCTAGTGACCTTCAGTAGCGGACAACACTCTAGCCAGATTAACTTTGTCCTCACAAGAAGAAAGGACAAACGAGCATGCTTGGGTTGCAAGGTGATACCAGGGGAGTGTGTTGTTTCTCAACATAAGCTTTTGGTGGCAGACTTTCGTTTTCAGATACGTGCCCGTAGGGATAAATAAGCTAAGATTGAAAGAACAAAGTGGTGGAAACTGAAAGGGGAGACGTCAGAGGTATTCAGGGAATGGGTTATCAAAGAGGGCTCTTGAAGGAAGAAGATGACATAAACAACATGTGGGAGAAGATGGCAACCAACATTCGGAAGGTGGCCTCAGAGGTGTGTGGAGTAACCAAAGGAAGTGGAGGCGAGGCTAAAGATACTTGATGGTGGAACGAGGAAGTCCAAAGGGCTATTAAGGAGAAGAAAGAGTGCTATAGACGCTTGTACCATGACAGGAGTATGGACAACATAGAGAAGTACAAGGTGGCAAAGAAGACTGCAATGCGAGCTGTAAGTGTGGCAAAGGGTAGAGCGTACGAGGATCTTTACCAACGCTTGAGTACGAAGGAAGGAGAGAAGGACATTTATAGGATGGCTAGGGTTCGTGAGAGAAATACAAGGGACTTCAACCAAGTTAAGTGCATTAAGGATGAAAGGGAGCATCTCTTGGTGAAGGAGGATGAGATCCGACATCGATGGCAAGAGTATTTTGACAAATTGTTCAATGGTGAGAATACGGACACAACCTTTCAGTTGGATGACTCTTTTGATGACACCAATAGGCGCTTTGTGCGAGAATCCAAGAATCTGAGGTCAGAGAGGCGTTGAAAAGGATAAAAGGAGGTAAGGCGATGGGACCGGATGGTATCCCAATCGAGGTATGGAGATGCCTCGGGGACATAGCTATAGTATGGCTAACCAAGCTGTTCAACCATATTTTTCGATCGAACAAGATGCCTGATGAGTGGAGAGAAGTATATTGGTACTGATCTACAAGAATAAAGGGGATATTCAAAGTTGTACTAATTATCGGGGAATTAAGTTGATGAGTCATACTATGAAGCTATAGGAGAGAGTTATCGAACATCGCTTGAGAGCAATAACGCGGGTCTCTATGAATCAATTTGGTTTCATGCCCGGAAGGTCAACCATGGAAGCCATTTTCTTAATAAGACAAGTTATGGAGCGGTATAGGGAGAAGAAGAAGGACCTACACATGGTTTTTATAGACTTAGAGAAGGCTTATGATAAAATACCAAGGAATATTATGTGGTGGGCTTTGGACAAACATAAAGTCCCAACGAAGTACGTCGGGCTCATTAAGGACATGTACAACAATGTTGTGACTAGAGTTCAAACAAGTAATGGAGACACGGATGACTTCCCGATTAGGATAGGACTACATCAAGGGTCAGCTTTGAGCCCTTATTTGTTTGCCTTAGTGATGGATGAGGTCACAAGGGACATACAAGGGGACATCCCTTGGTGTATGCTTTTTCGCGGACGATGTAGTGCTAGTTGATGAAAGCCGAACAGGAGTGAATCAGAAACTGGAGTTATGACGGGAGACTTTGGAGTCCAAAGGTTTTAGACTCAGTAGAACTAAAACTGAGTATATGAGATGTGACTTCGGCACTACTATTCGGGAGGAGTAAGATATTAGTTTGGAAGGTCAAGTAGTGCCTAGGAAGGATACCTTTCGATATTTAGGATCAATGCTACAGAGAGACGGGGATATTGATGAAGATGTTAGCTATATAATCAAAGCAGGGTGGATGAAGTGGCGGCAAGCATCTGGTGTCCTATGTGACAAAAGGGTACCACAGAAGTTAAAAGGTAAGTTTTATAGGACGGCGATTAGACCTGCTATGTTGTATGGTGCAGAATGTTGGCCTACGAAAAGACGACATGTTCAACAGATAAGTGTCGCGGAAATGCGTATGTTGCGTTGGATTTGCGGTCATACAAGAAGGGATCGAGTTCGGAACGATGATATACGTGATAGATTAGGGGTAGCACCAATTGAAGAAAAGCTTGTCCAACACCGGTTGAGATGGTTTGGACATGTCCAACGGAGACCTCCAGAGGCACCGGTGCTTAGTGGAATTCTAAGCCAGGATAGTAACGTGAAGAGAGGCAGAGGAAGACCGAAGTTGACTTGGGTAGAGGCAATAAAAGGAGACTTGAAAGGATGGAATATACCCAAAGACTTAGCCTTAGATATGAGTGCTCGGAAGACAGCTATTCACGTGCCTGAACCTTGATTGCTGCTGCTGGGTTTCAACTCTAGCCTACCCTAACTTGTTTGGGACTTAAAGGCTTTGTTGTTGTTGTTGAAATAATGGCTTGCAGATGAACTTCTTGGTGCACTGGTAGAAAGATTTTCTATATATATTACCTGGACAAATGTTATATTTCTGGTTGTATATCAATCTTTTGTTCTAAGGAAATGCCAGTTCACCTATATAAGCCACACTATTTGTAATCATACTACTTTTTCCTTAGATATGCAATTGAACGAACCCTTCCAACTGATCTTGTTTGTGCACCTATTATTAGCGCCATATTATCAAATTATAATGGATTCTAATCAGGCATATACTTTAATTTTCTTTCCAGGTTGGGCTCAAACCTGATGGTTTCTTTGTTCTGAAAGAGAACATTGCAAGAAATGGTGAGTTTGTTGTACCATATATTTTGTTTATCTACCACAACATCTTTTCTAGCGAAAAGTGGTGTTGTACTCAACTGAAATTGCTACAATGCATTGTTTCTAATGTTTTACTTCAAGAAGATCATATGCTTGATGTTGCTCTGAGAACACAATGTATGTTTTTTCAGGTTTTGTGTTAGACAAGGTGGATAACAGTGTCACTAGATCGGACCCATACTTTAGGGAGCTATTTAAAAGGTGTGGATTATATATCCTCAGTGTTAAGGTAAGCATTCAAAAGTGCTGATGTTATTTAGTTTATTCTTCATCTTTCTCATCATCCCATCTCATTCTGCAAATGAAACAGGACCAAAAGGAGCTCCCGGAGGAACTATTTGCTGTCAAAATGTATGCACTGGTGACCAGTCAACCGAAAATCCAGAAAAGTGGAAAGAGAAGGCGGCCTAAAAATTCACCTCGTATGATCCGCTCTTGAAGAATGCTGGTACTAGGTGGGCAGTGAGCTGCTGGGCCTGTCTGGTCATGTATTGCCACTGGCTTGTGCTAAACTTTCTAGGACATTAGCTTTTGCAGTGTTAGTTTTGTTTCTATACATTTTATTTCTTTACAAGCTCAAATTTCTTTGAGATCAGCTTCATTTGTCAACAACTAATGTTGTATCACCTGGTTACTGTTGAAATATTCAAATATATGATCTCTGTTGTGTGTGCACGATCACATTATTCTGAGAGGAATATGCTGAAGTTCTGAATCAGAATGATTGACATGTGCTTTCCTGTCCCATCTCATAACATGTCTAAATGTAATGAAATATCGCAGAACCGCGCTTATATCGTGAGAAATAAACACCTTGGTAGATAGGCCTCTATAATTTTATTGGGTTTTCCAGTGCCATCTGCAACTGCAATAAGTGTCTTCTCCAGCCATAACAAACTCTAATGGTTTGAATTCTTTACTTCACAATGCTGCTCTTATTGCCTCCTTTTTCATATTTCCTTTTAATTAACATGACAAGTAGCAAGTGAGCATAACTATACTAGTTGGGTGAAAAGTGTGGTCATGTACCCAACCACCCAGATTTAATTCCTCCCTCACCTTGAATTTAGATGACTATTTTCTTCTTAATGAAAAACAGTCTAGTTCTTCCTAGGTTGGTCACATTTTCTTTATTATCATTACAGACTGAGTTAACATAAACATGACATTTGGTACACAGCAATTATTGTTTTCTTGTGTGGTCTTAGCTGTTGTCTAAGCTGTTCATACCTTTCTCAAACGCACAAAATTTGCGGCACTCTCCTGAATCTGTAAACTCAAGCACAGAATATCCATCAGATATACCCAGTCTTCCAACTGTGATGCTCCTGGCTGTCAGACTGAGACAGCTCATGATGGGGACCCAGAGGAGGAAACAAACGAGTGAGAGAGAATCTTGCATTTGCAAGTGTCTGATGCCCTGATTTTGAGAACTAGACGGAAAGAGTTAACATGCGATTTTTTGATACAGCTGGCAATGCACACAATGCTGAGGCAGCGAAATACTATCTTCACATTCAGAATAGATCAACAGACATCAGTACACCACATGAACTTTGAACTGAATGGACATGTCAACCCATCGCACGAAGACAGATCCAGGATCGTCCCTGGCTTGAATATATATTACAGATCCCCTAGATTTTTTCATGCCAAGAATTGTGTTATGTGCGTCAGTTCTTCCCAGGTGTCATGGATGGAGGCAATGTCCCAAAGACAGCGTCCCAAAGCGATGAGGTAATGCCGAAGCCCATGTCTTGGATTCTGAAGTGATGGCTGAGGTGATACCTCTGCATATCAGGCAAAGTTTCAAGGAATCAAAACCTTGTGGACATTTCCATGGAGCAGCTGGCTAATTCATGACTTTTTTATAAGAGGCATTAGGTCCTCACCTTGAGATGTTTTGCTGGGTCTGTGGATGGTTGTCCATGGTGCAGGTAGTAGTGAGTGCAATCATACATCACATATCCCAACAGACCACCTCCAAATAATGCAGGTGTGGTTGATGGAGTTGCGAAGAATGCGACCAGGTTCCAGAACTGAAATCAAAACATTGGAGGGTTCAGTTGAATCGGCCATATTTCTTCTGAATGGCCAAAAGTTCCAGTTCGGCCAATCCAGTTTGAAGCATAGTGTTAGTACTTTTGTTGCGTGTATAACAGTTTCAGGGCTATACCGGGAAACACAAAATTGCTGTTGCAGTAGGAGGAAAAACAAGCCTGAGCGAGTCCATAGGGTGCTTATGGTGGCATCCATGAAGAAGGTAATGTGCGGTGTTCCACCTGCAACATTGCATCGACAGCAATTTGAAGAGCAGAAGGAAGGCATAATGAGACATTGCCAACTTGAAGGTTGAAGTATTCTTACCAGTAGGTTTTGGTCTCAATGTGGAATAGGAAGCGGTGCAAACTATATTCAATCAGCGTCCAAATAAACATTCCTAATAGAGCCATCAGAACTACGTCCTGGACGGTATTACCCATCAAAATAGATTTCACGAATATGAAGCAAACAACAGGCAGCCATATAGTTGGCACAGCCCACCACTTTGTGCGAGTCAAGAACTGGACATCCAAAAAAGTTTGTTAGTACGTACCAAAACCCCATGGGATATAAATATGATGGAATGCGTTACCTCCAAGACATCATTTCCAAAAAAGCGTGGACCCTCCTTGCTGACGATAGGCTGGTGAACCCATTCCTGGTAACGTTCCTCAAGATGGCCAACCTTCATCCACAAAATTAATAGGCAGCCAGAAGACGATTATGTGTTTATTTAAAAAAATAAAAGAAGACGGTTATGTCAACTGTGAAGCAACTGGACATCGATTCAGAAACTCAGAATTTCACAACTACATGAGATTCCTCTTTCATAATAAACATCAGCAGTATGTCTGCCACAATTATTGCTGAGGAAAAGGCAGAGTCTATACCATTAGACCTGGTTTTGAAAAAACCCAAAGTTGCACTAAACAAGCTCAAAAGCAATGAGAACTGTAAAGTGCTGAAAGACAATCCCATAAGCTACTTCAAAAAAGCTAAGATTCACAACAATCATCGCAAAGAAGCAACTAATTAAGAGTGAAGCATACCTGGAAAACAAGGGGCTTGTTGAGATCAACTGTGAACTCCTGGACAACCATCTTCCCCAGTCAGCGCTGCACCTGCACCACAGAATCTCACATCACATACCACACTCAACAGTGAGGAAGCAAAGACAGATTCAGAAAACTACAGACTTCAACAGCGCAGGGAGCAACTCGTAGTTGGCGAAATGAGGAAAACCAACTGACAATGGTGAGGAGAGCCGCGCCGAACCAGCGAGCGTGAGGCCTAGACAGTGGACACACACCAGTGAGGATATCATGATTACCACCTCCCCCCCCCCCCCGCCCGCCCACGGATCGGGCAATGATCGCCTCATCGGCATGTGGCTCCGGCACACAACAGGCAATATTTATCTCCTTACTCGACCGCCCACAGCGTATGGTAGCACGAATTTGGTAACCAGTACTTGTAGTGTCACAAGAGCATACCTGCCTCTAGTATCTACACGATTTTTTTTAAAAAAAAAACTCTTTTGCAGTCAAATGACCCCACGAATCTGAACAGACTTGGTACAACACCGTGGCAACAAATGCGGGCAGAGCAATCTCGGTGTAGACTAGATCCAAGGCATGGGGGTACTGAAACCACCACCGCCGCCGCCCAAGCGCCGAAAAAAAATATATCTCCGACGTCGTACATCTACGAGACTACGAAACTAGACCGGGCGAGCGACATTGTGCAATGCGGCCGGCCACGGGGTCTAGCCTAGCGGAGCAGCACGATGCGATCGAGAGAGGGGAGGGAGTGGGATCAGAGGGGGACAGGGCAACTCACCAGCGGCAGCAATGGCGAGCTCTTCCCCGGGAGCGAGCGGCGGACGGAGCCCTCCTTCTCCCCCGGGCGGCGAGACAGAGAGAGAGGAGGGGCGAACGGAGAAGAGCAGCGGATGGCAAGAGCGGGCGCGGGGCGAATAAGAGAGCAAACGCGAGGGGCTATCTGCCAAAAAATAAACAAATGCCTCCTCCCGTCTCCGGTTCCAGTCTGCCGCCAGACCAGCAGATCCCCCGCCTCTGCGCCGAGCTGCGTGCGCGTTTGCAATTAGCGGGGTTTTGCAAGGGCGCGTCTGTAAACGGTGATCCGCCAAGGGCTCTCGCTCTCTCAAATAGCGCGGCCTCTGCGACTGCGATGGGGGTACCGGGGTGGGCCCCGCACGCCAGCTTGGCATTAGGCTGTGCCCTGCTGTGCGTGAACTCGCGATGGGGACACCGCATGCTGAGCTACACTCCGGTGTAACAAAGTTCCTGTTCGGCTATTGTTGTCTTGTTGTTTTTTTTTTGGCAAGGCTGGTGCACAGCAAGCAAAGCTCACTAGGTGGTGAATGCGCCAAAGGTTATTTACTGACCTTAACCATTTGTATGACTTATGAGCACGTCTGGAGCTAAGGGAATCTCCAAGAAATCCATGGGTTCAAGATGATTTCTGTGAAATCTTTTGTAGCCAGGTGTGAAATTCATGCGTGGTAAGTATAGTAGAATGGTAGACAGCAACTCCAGCTTGAGATCTTTGCGGATCTTTCGGAGCCACTTTGCCACCGATGAGGGGCACGTGCGGCACTTGTGGGCGCAGCACGTGAACCGTTCAGAGACGGACAGAGAGCAAGCAAATGCAAATCCTCTCTCGGAAACGGTTCCATCGCCCCAAATCTGCTGGCCGTCGTCACTCGTCAGCTACCCAACGAAACGCCTCAGGCATGGCTGTTTGCTGCTGGGTCCGACCACCGCATCCGCATGTGCGATCGATCGACCGCCGGATGGTTACTGGTTCAGAGAGACCCGATCAAGTCTCGCCCGTTTCTAGGCAACCATCCTAGCAGCCTGACTGACCCAACTCCTGATAGAGCTTTAACTAAGCCTTCAATAACTGAATGATCGGCTTCTCTCGTGCACACAGGAACAAGGCTGATGCAGAATTGCAGATTGACAGGCTTTCATAAAAAAGATGAAAAATCACTCACTACCAATACTCGTCAGTAATTACAGGCGACCAGCTCAAGGAGAGCACTATCAGTGCAAAGCCGTAAGCTACTTTGACCCAAAGGATGCGAAACACAAACGGACGGCGACCTATTACAGTAGGTATACATTACAGTGGCCGCAGCCGAAGCACAGACGCAGCCTCAACGGCAACCAATTACCAATCAATCATGCAAGCCACTGAGAAGCACAGAAAAAGAAAACAAAAACTCATTCACAGAGACACAGCCTGTCGGTGCGGCAGCCGGCACCGGAGTTCATCGCTATTCGGCCACGGCCTCCTCTTCCTCCTCTTCCTCGTACTCCTCGTCGGCGGTGGCGTCCTGGTACTGCTGGTACTCGGCGACCAGGTCGTTCATGTTGCTCTCGGCCTCGGTGAACTCCATCTCGTCCATGCCCTCGCCCGTGTACCAGTGCAGGAAGGCCTTGCGCCTGAACATGGCGGTGAACTGCTCGCTCACCCGGCGGAACATCTCCTGGATAGAGGTGGAGTTCCCCACGAAGGTGCCCGCCATCTTCAGGCCCTTGGGCGGGATGTCGCACACGCTCGACTTGACGTTGTTGGGGATCCACTCCACGAAGTAGGACGAGTTCTTGTTCTGCACGTTCAGCATCTGCTCGTCCACCTCCTTGGTGCTCATCTTCCCGCGGAACATGGCCGAGGCCGTCAGGTACCGGCCGTGGCGCGGGTCCGCCGCGCACATCATGTTCTTGGAGTCCCACATCTGCTGGGTCAGCTCGGGGACCGTGAGGGCACGGTACTGCTGCGATCCGCGAGAGGTCAGCGGGACGAAGCCGACCATGAAGAAGTGGAGACGAGGGAACGGGATCAGGTTCACGGCAAGCTTGCGCAGATCAGAGTTGAGCTGACCAGGGAACCTCAGGCAGCATGTCACGCCACTCATGGTAGCAGAGATAAGATGGTTCAGGTCACCAACTGCATCGTTAGAACCCACCATCAGTACCAACCTTTTTCAGTAGAATTCAAACTACAGGACATCAAATTTCTAAAGAATTAGTGAGGATTAACTTACAGGTAGGGGTGGCGAGCTTTAGTGTGCGGAAGCATATGTCATACAGAGCCTCGTTGTCAAGCACCATACATTCATCAGCATTCTCAATGAGTTGATGAACGGAAAGTGTAGCATTGTAAGGCTCCACAACAGTATCAGAAACCTTTGGCGATGGGAATACAGAGAAGGTCAGCATCATTCTGTCAGGGTACTCCTCCCTGATCTTGGAAATAAGAAGGGTGCCCATGCCAGATCCAGTGCCTCCTCCCAAGGAATGGCAAACTTGAAAACCTGTAAGGTAAATAAAACGAGTCATTCAATTATCCACAAGCACAAACAGTATTCCCAGCATGAAAAATGTACTCGGACTACATGGGCTGGAAAGATACAGCAACACTAGGTCTCAAGATATCAGAATGTGATGCATTCTATGTGACTAGAGTTTGTTAACAATAATCAATCATGTATTCATGTTACCACGGTTAAGTGATATTTTGAATTCAGTCAATTTCACAACATACTACCACCATGCTCTGGTAGCCCATGAACTGATCTTGACATGCTACCAAATACTTCACTTGGGCACACCATCACTTGAACTTATCAGTCCGTACCGTTTCAGCAAAATAACAGTGTTTTTCTCTCACAACAAATCAGCATCAGCCGTTTTTCCAGCCAGCCGAACAGGGCATATATTAACACACAACAACCATATATGAATTAAATTTCAAGAGACATGAAGTTTCATCACTGCTATATTCACCAAGACATGGAATTCATTTTGTCTGGTGTTGGCCAAATAATTCACTCCAGCTACGAACGCAATATTTAATTTGGCTTTTTAATGGGAGTTGGCCATTAGAAGTTGTAGGCTGCCAGAGTGGAATTCCAAGCTAACACACCCTAACACTCATGTTACATTAATAAAATATCCATCCTATCCGACAGCTGATGTCGGTCCAGCTACTTAGCCCAGAGAAAAGGTACAAGTTCAACATGAATCAACAAGAGTATACATGAAGAGTTGAAGACAGACAAATTGACTAGAGAACCTCAACAGAGTTCCATTGACTAGCAAACCTCTAGAGAGTTCCATCATGAAAGCGCCAATATAACCACAAAAAAATAGACCAAACACGATAGTTACTATAGCTATGATGTTTTCTGTTCAAATCATCCGACGCAGACTGTACGAATGCTTACCCAATAACGGAAATTACCAATCATCACTACATCATGCTAGGTAGAAAAAATAGCTGAATCCACAGCTACAAGCAATATTTTCAATGCATGCAGTGCCATAACAATTAACAGCCTACCTAGAGGCATAGCCGCATAGGCTAATGCTTAACAATAACACGGGCCACTTGACTAATTCATCAGCACACAAGACAAATTACTAGTAAATGCGACTGTCGATGAAAAAAACACCTCGCTGAAATGCCAATTGGAGGTCATTTTAATGCCATTCACATCCCCACTGGACTCAGATCTGGCCCCCCCCCCCCCCAACCAAACCGGATGTAACCCTAACAATTAATCGGAAAAGCTACGGCATATCGGAGCGCGCGAGACATGTGGAATTGGGCGGAATAATAAATAATAATAAATACCTTGGAGGCAGTCGCAGTTCTCGGCCTCCTTGCGGACGACGTCGAGGACGGAGTCGATGAGCTCGGCGCCCTCGGTGTAGTGTCCCTTGGCCCAGTTGTTTCCGGCGCCGGACTGGCCGAAGACGAAGTTGTCGGGGCGGAAGATCTGGCCGAAGGGCCCCGAGCGCAAGGAGTCCATGGTCCCCGGTTCGAGGTCCATGAGGACGGCGCGCGGGACGAAGCGGCCGCCGCTGGCCTCGTTGTAGTAGACGTTGATGCGCTCGAGCTGGAGGTCCGAGTCCCCCGCGTAGCGGCCCGTGGCGTCGATCCCGTGCTCGTCGCAGATCACCTCCCAGAACTTGGCCCCGATCTGGTTCCCGCACTGCCCGCCCTGGATGTGCAGGATCTCCCTCATAGCTGACGCCTGCCTGCTCGCTGCTGCTGCCTCGCCGGGGCCGGGGTCGGACGCGGGCGGGGAAAAGGAAGGCGAGGCGGGGAGGGAGGGAGGGAGCGGCCGCACGGGTCTCGGGTGCTGTGTAGTCTAGGTGAGGACGGATTTGAAATGCTGCTTTATGCTGTTGCCGTGGGCCTTCCACCGAGCCTTGGAGCTGGAGTGGGTTGTGGACCTTGTGCTGTGTCGGCCCGTGCCCGGTGGGTGGAGACTGGAGAGAGGCCCGGCCGCGGTGGGGGCCCAGTCGCAGACGAGTGGTGGCGATGGGGCTGGTCCATCTCCACCGTCTGTTTGTTTATCGGACGGCTACAGGGCCCGTTTCCTGTATTTTTTTAAGAGCGAGTATAACAAGGGGTTATAAGTAGGCTATACGTTGACGTGGAGGAGATAGAGAAGAAAAGCGGACTGTAAGCTTACAGCTGACTTAGACACGAGAACTAGGTAATTCTGTAAGGTGATAGATTAGCTGTAAGTTTTCCTATATCTAGCTGCGGGCTGTATTAATAGCCTCGCTCTCAAGGGAGTTTCTAGACGTCGTTACAGTAGACTCCGATTTACGCCATGTTCGTTTGGGCTTGTTTGACTGATAAGTCATGGCTGAAAGTATTATTGGCTGATTTAGTGTGAGAGAAAAATATTGTTCATTGACTGAAAGAGTACGGTTTATAAGCCAAATAAGTCCGAGTGAACGGGTGGCGTTGGTTGGGCCTCTTTCTGTTGGTGTTGGCGTGGGCGACTTTTGGTCCGGGCTGGGCGTGGGCCCACGTGGCAGGCTGTCGTAACCGAACCGGCGGGGCCAAAAAGACAAGCTTCCGAGCTGTACACTGTATAGCTGTGGTGTCTCTTCTCGTCTTGAGCAGCAGCAATGCTTACGAGACAGGCAATGATTAGATGTGTGATTATGGCGGCTATTTCGACAGCGGATAGCGACGTTTGGCCGGTAATGCAAGCAAGTAACGCCTGGACCCTACGTGTCAACAGACGTAGCTGTTGCTTAGTCAGAGGAATGACAAGGACCAGTTACCAGCATGTTGCTGCTGATCAGCTCACGTTGCTGGGGGGCCTCAGCCCTCAGGTAGGGAACATACACAGAGAGAGGGTGGCAGTGGCACCAACTAATGCATGGCTGGCTGGGGACGAACTAGCTGAAAGTACAAGCCAAACACGTACTAAAACTCTATCATGACGAGAGGAAAGAACCGCTGTTTTCTGCTTGCCACGGCAAGCGGGGGAGGAAAGCTAAGGACATAGTACCCGTTTAGATAGCCAAGTGATCCCAACAGGCCTAGCGATACATCGATCCATTCCAATCATGGTTAACAAAACAGCGGGGTCTTATTTATTATTAACTGCTTCGATGCTACATCATGCACTGTTATCACGCTATATATGGGTACACTAGCTTCCCCTACCTCTTCGAGTGCTGCCAGGTAGGATAGTCTAACAGCAAAGCTAACCACTCTTGTCCTCGCCCCGATTCTTCGTTGATTGGTCAGGGGAAGAAATGCTAGTATCGTACATGACTTGGGCAGCGCCGCCGGTTCTGAATGGAGTAACACACAGCGATCGGTCGACGGTACTGCTCACTGCTTACGTGGCTAAACTGCCACCGAGGACCCGTGGGAGCTGAGGCGTGAGCGCGACAGGCGAGATAGCACAAACAAAAAACAAAAGCAAACAAAAAAAACTGCTAGAATTCAAAAAAGAAACAACAAAAATCTGCTCTTTTACATGAGTTATATGGCAATGATGACACAGAAAAAGACTGATGACGATAATCTCTTCTCTACACCTAAAACATTTATAGGGGAATCGTCGATCCGGCGTGCGAAAAAAACGCTCGCAGATTCGCTTGCCACCGACGTGCGAAAAATCGCTCGCGGCTTCGCTTGCCCGGCGTGCCTACGCTCGCCCGCTGGTGCAGTGGACCCGGCGAACGATCACCGATTCAATCTCCAATATCCTACCCAGGCAGCAAATTGGATCGTTCAATCACCTGCACAATTACCGCAGCCCCCGGAGGAAAAGGAAATCACCCGCGCCTGCCCTTCATTGCGCTCGCTTTGATCTTTCCGCACCCTTAGGCCTACTTTGGAAGCAGCTTTCCCCGCGGGGTCCCGTCGTTTTCCTGGGGCTGGAAACCCACACGGTAATTTCCCACGCGTCGCGGCTTGAGCCCATTTGGAAGCTCTCCGCACGGGTGTTTCGGCCCCGCGGGAGCCGGGTTTTGACGGGGAAACCTGCCTGGCCTCCAGACACGGGGCGTCGTTCCCTTCCCTTTCCCTCTCGCGACCCTTCGCCTCGACTCGACTCTCCGTCGTTGCCTCGGCTCCTCCGGCCTCGCCTCGACTCTCCGTCGTCGCCTCGGCTCCTCCGGCCTCGACTTCTCCTCCATCGCCATCACCTTGCGGCACCAGCATCTACGTCTCCGCAGGTGAGCTCGCTTCCACTTGCATCTCCCTGCACCGCATCTAGGGTTCCTGATTCTATCCTCACACGTTTCCTGTGGATCTTGGGACTGTGGATGGCCGCATCTTCCTCCCCACTCTGCCCTATGCATCCGCTCGCGAATCGCATCCGCTCGCACAGCTCTTCATCCGCCGCCCGCCGACCCAACCACGACGGCTCCACCACTACTCCGTGACTGACCGGCCTCGTCGCAAGATCTGGTGAGCCATTGTGTCGTCCGCGAGCAACACCGACGTCGCCAGCAACACGACACAACCTCTGCCTCTACAAGTTAGTCTTCTGTCCGCATCTCACACCCCTTCTTGTAGATCTGGCCAAAACAGCTACTAGGAAGATCCACCGTGCTGTACCAAGGTTATTTCAGATCCAATTGCTTCATGTAGCTTAAAGAACTCAACTATTGAACTACTTTACTATTCATTAGCAGAGTGATTCTATGGTTTCTTGTTTGTGATGTGAAAATAGATGTAGCTTAAAGAACTCAACTGTTGAACTACTTTACTATTCATTAGCAGAGTGATTCTATGGTTTCTTGTTTGTGATTCTATGGTTTCTTGTTTGTGATGTGAAAATAGAACTCAATTGCTTCATGTAGCTTAAAGATCCAACTGGTGAGCTGGTTTATGTGTTCAGAACACCATTGCAATAGAATAGGATGGCATGTCGTGATGGATTTTTTTCTAGCATTGCACAACAACTATATGCATGCTTATAACGGTCCAGACATACACTGGTTGGGACGTTTGGTAGTCTTGCTATTTTCTAGCATGCAGACTAGTATAGTAATCGATCACTGCAGTAGCAATTTTCTACATGGTGACTGATGCATTTCTTTTATCCCATTGCAGCAGAGAAAATAGAATGCAATTTATTTAGGAGCTGAGCACCTAGTTTTTCAAGTTTATGGGGGCTTAGCTGTGGCAATCATGCAAGTTTAGAGGAGCAAACCCAGGAGTCACAACTAACTGGGGACACATCCCAACCCAAACAATCTCTCAGGAAAGTCCAGGGAACACAGCTATGGGGCATCGGAATAGGATATGGTCAGAAGTTTCCAATTTGCCGCACATGAAACATTCTTCGGGCCCTGTCCACTTTTTCTTCTTCAGTTGAACTCCACATTGTATACGGTCATGTACTGCCATCCACAGAAAGATCTTCACCTTCAAAGGAATATTGCATTGCCATACTATCATCATACAACGGTCCACAGCGCCTCCATATGTCATTAATCTATACAACGATCTAGAAGTATATTTCTTGGTTCTTTCTAAGCACCAGAAAACCTCATCTTTGCCTTCATACAGTTGAATATCATTCAAGAGATCTAGAAGGGAACCCATTCCTCAACCAAGATGTCATTCAGCTGTCACCTGAACTCTATATGCCACTGACCATTCACACAAGCCTTGGCCACCTCTAAATCTGGATGTGACGCAATTCTAAAAAGATTAGGAAAAGGTCTGGTCAAGAACTCATTGTTAGTTTCCTGGATCTGCTGGCTGGTGGGCCATAAATTTGCATCTAGATGCATATCTGCCACCTCAACACTTCCAAACAACATTTTATAATAATCTGTGATGTGGGTTCTCAGACACTGGGGATCCACTGTTTCCTGCCCATCCACTTCCAGCATAGTAATCTGCATCTTCCTTCTTCTGCCATTCGCACATTTGTGAAAGTAACTGAAGTTAGAGTCCCCTGCCAGAATCCATTTCTCACCTCCCCTTCTTTGCCACTGTATCTCCTCATCAGCCAAGATTTGTTGTAATGATTTCTCTAATTCATACCTCTCAGTCCATTCTATTCGTGCCAAAGTTCTTGAGTTACTCTATTCATCTAATGTAGTTATTCTCTTCATAATATCTTTCTTGAGTTTCTTTTGATAACTGTCATAGTTCTGCCCCCAACCCTTGATAGCTCTTCTAAGTTTGCTTGAGGTAGGTTGCTATAATGTCGTTCTATCCAGCAAAATGATCTAACCATCAGATTTCATTTTATAACACAATTGGTATAATAGATATGTGTCCCTATCTAGATATGATAAACTTATCAATTACATATCTATATATTTTTCTATTCACATCACATATAGTTTTGTTCTTTGCATGGCATCTCTGTGATTCTTCATTATGCATTTAGTTGAAACCTTGGCTTAAACTATAGTAGCTCTTCTTGCAGCCATATCTTATGACACAATGAATCTAAGTTCTGACTTTGATATTTTAATTTTACTGGTTGCTATAATTTTATCCCTAAGTTAAATTGAAAATCTTGTGCTTACTATATCTCAACTCATGCAAAATCTCTTGCAAAATCACCACACCTTCTAAGATGTTCCTTCCTGGTATAAATGCTGTTTGGAAAGGACTAATCACTTTGCCAATTACAACAGTCAACCTTAGGGTCAGAGTCTTCGACTAATGAGGGCATGATGCTTTTGCAGGAGTGATTTTCTGCTGCGTCTTAGGACGGGGTGACACTGGTGTCAGGTTAGTTCCCCCCACTGTTGTTTTTTCCTAATTTGGCTGTCGTTTTTGTTGTCAGTCATGTTCCAAAAAAAATTGAATGCATGCATGCCTGGATGAGTAGGTGCTGCCTGGATGAGTAGGTGCTGCTGGATGATTAGATGTTTTCTCCACTTTTTTAGACTTGTAATACTTCTTGATGCTACTATGTGAGTTGTTGGTGATTTTGTACAGAGAACTTTGTGGTATGGATGAGATGATGCATGTGGCCTTGTGATTAGTTATCCAAAGGTACAGTAATTAGCAGCTACTGGGCAAAGTTAGTTAGGGTCCATGTAGACTAGAGATGCTGCATGTAGCCTTGTAAATGTTTTTCGCCCACTAGTTAATCATGGAGCTGCTAAAGGGACTAGCTTCTGGTTCTGGGTTTCAGACTTGAGCAGCTCGTCACTCAGTTGGGGCAGTGATAGTTGAAGTTTATTTTCTGTGATGTGCTTGAGTTTATTACATATGACACTTGTGACTTGCTGTGCTTGAGTATTGGCCTTGTGCCTTTTATTTTATATATATGTAATAATATAATTTCATATATGTAACACTAGATGGCTTCTTGGGAAGAGCTTACTAGAATTTTTTTGTTGGAAGAGGAAGAAGAAGATGAGGAGCTATTCTTTATTCTTCTCCCTGCTGTAATGCCCTTTCTCGACGAAGAGAAAACACCTGAGCATACCTCTTCTCTTCCTGGTGCTAAAAAGGTTAAAGAGATTCTCAAAGGACACGAGAATTGGTGCAAGGAAGAATTTAGGATGGAGGCTGAAATATTTAGAGCTATAGCAAACTTTCTCAGGGCCAAGAACTTGCTACGTGACACACATGGTATGAAGATTGAGGAGCAACTTGGTCTTTTTATGTTCATGCTCTCTCATAGTGCAAGCACAGAGAGGCTAAAGGAGTTTCAACATAGTGGTGAGACAGTGCATAGGAAAATATATGATGTCTTCAATATCATTCCAACATTAATCCAAAAATTCATCAGACTTCTGAATCCAAGCCACACACACATGAAGATTACATGTGACCCTAGATTTATGCCATTCTTTCAGGTCGGTTAATACATACAGTACACTTTCCTTAATACCATTCCTAAATACAATCCAAATTTTTAGTAAATTTTCTTACCTGTAGAACTGCATCGGCGTTATCGATGGTATGCATGTCCCAATCACAATTGGACAAGACAAGGCCAGTCCCTATAGAAATAGGAAGGGGACACTATCGCAAAATGTTATGTTTGCCTGTGACTTCGACTTGAAGTTCACTTTCATCTCATCTGGTTGGGAAGGATCCGCATCTAATGCAGGAGTGTTGCGGTCTGCTCTTGGCAAGGGATTTACTATGCCAGCAGGCAAATTCTATCTTGTAGATGGTGGATATGCAAACACACCATCATTCCTTGCTCCCTACCAAGGAGTTAAGTATCATCTCAGTGAGTTCAGGAGACGTGGCCAGAGGGGAAATGCATATGCCAACTACAAGGAATTGTTCAATCATCGGCATGCGATTCTTTGAAATCACATTGAGAGGGCCTTTGGGGTTCTCAAAAAGCAGTTTCCAATTCTGAAAGTGGGGACACATTACCCAATTGAATCTCAAGTTATGATTCCAACAGCTGCTGCTGTGTTTCACAATATCATTAGAGGGTTGAATGGTAGTGAAGAGTGGCTAGACATCCTACCTGATAATATCAACCCATCAAATTATGTCGACATGCCAGAGGGAGACACTAACTACCCAAGTGAGATGGAATCAAACCATGGAAATACCCTACGAGACTAGATAGCCCATCAGATGTGGGCTACCTACGATGTGTAGGATAGTAGTGTTTGGAATGTAATTTATGAGTTATGAGTTATGTATTTCTGTAATACATTATGTGATGCAACATTCTGTAATAAATTCTCCAATACATTCTATAATATGTTATGAGTTATGCATTTTCTATGTGATGCAACATTCTGTAATAAATTCTCCAATACATTCTATAATATTTTATGAGCTATGTATTTCTGTAATTATTTCTTGCAGCAATGTCGAAGGCAAGGGCTACATGGAACTCTAGATATGAGAAAGGGCTTGTTGACATTATGAGGGACCATGTGAACATCCCCTTGTTCAGGGGTCAGAATGGATGGAGTGGAGAGGGTTGGAGAAGTATCTCAGAGAAGTTTACCCAAATGTATCCTTTAGCATGCTTCACAAAGCAGCAGCTACAAGAGAAGGAAAAGGAGCTAAAGGGCAGCTGGAAGGCGATACATGTAGCGTTAAAGGATAGTGGTGTTGGTTGGAATGACTCATTGCGGAACCGGAAAAATGGAAGAAACTGATCAATGTAAGATTTTTTCACTGAACCAAAAAATTGTTGCCATATTCTGGTTGTAAGTACTAACTATGCTGTTGTCTTGGTATTAAATAGGATAATGGAAAAATGGCTAGGTTCCAGAAGAAGTCGTTTCCTTTATATGAAGACTGTACGTCATTGTATGCTGGTATGTTATTTGAAACTTCTCTCTAAGGTTATGTAGCCTTATTGTTCTACTTGAGAGTAAAGCACCATCTAACTTGATAGTATGACTGTGCACTGCTTTCGGTTTAAGTTATAGTATGTCTGCACTTGAACAGGAAGAGTTAGTTTCTATTAGTCACTCTCACAGCCTCACTCGCCCACTCTCTAAACACAGTGAGCGATCTCTCTCTGCTTTTTTTTTCTCGCCTTTGCTTTGCTTTCCTATATGCTACAAAGGCGCACCGTTAAAAAAAGGAAGAAAGAAATAAGGAGATCTATAGTTCACATCAACTGAGCACTATAGTGTTAGATCAGCATTTGCATAACCAGTATATCTATAGCGTCTCTTGGTTGGCCGCTCTATAGTTCCCTCACCATCATTGTCAGTCCCTCCAGTTGAAGGCAGTGCCAGCCTCTGCTCTTGATTCTTTATCTTAGGACAAGAGCCCAAGGTGCTGTGCCTCTTGCAATGACTAGTCCTAGCAATCTTTGAACCAGAGCTATAAGCAAAGGTTTGCTTGCAGACCTTGCAGCAAGCCCTTGTGGTCCTACCCACGATGGCTTCAATAGTGAAGTGCTCCCATACCAAGGACTTCTTTCTCCTTCGTCTGGTTCCAGTAGTAGGAGGGGTTGTTACCTCAGAAACAACCAACTCATTTCCTTGAACCAAATCATCACCTTGGGAATGGTAAAATTAGAACATTGTCGAAGTGCAAAAATGGTAGGGGTTCGATTCTTGAGCATAACAGAACCGACAAATACATCATAATTTCACGATAGAAAGTCCTAGTAATCAAAGGAACTAGAGCACAACTCCAAAAATAAGTTGTATTAACAACTACACACTAAGTTCCTTCCTCAACAGCTCAGATTCTTGCACAGGCTCATACAAATCAACAAATCCTATACTTTATTTTTCTTGTTTAGACAAGATTTAAACCATAGGAAGTGTTCCTATTTTCGCCCACCCATCAGTTTCTAGTAAAAGTAGTAACTCTTCCTATTTTTTGCATAGGAAGTGTTGCTACAGGAGATCTAAACTTCACATCAACTGGGCACATTGCAGCCTGCTCCTCTTGTTCCTATTGCTGCTCCGGTTGCTCTGGCTGCTCCAGCAGCTCCAGTTGCTCCTGTTGCAGTGTCTGATAGCACAAGTCCAGGTGCTACTTTTGATGGGCTAGACGTCTTAAGTGCACGCAATGAAGCTCAGTCTGCACCTTCCAATCAAGATTCTGTGCAAGGAACGAGTGGTGGGAGAAAGCGTAAGCAAAGTCACATTGGTGCTGCTATTGATGGTTTTGTGCAGTTTAAGAAGATGCAAACAAGTAAAACAATGGAAGCACTCAATGAAAAGAAGAAACAAGACGAAGCATTTTCAGTCGACAAGTGTCTCGATGAAGTTGATGCAATGGAACTTACTGATGTGGAGAAGGCGTATGCTATGAATATCTTCAAATCTGAGATAGATAGGGAGGTATTCATGAAAATGAAAAACAAAAATGTTCGCTTGATTTGGCTCAAATAGCAGATTAGGTAATAATGCTTAGCTACCACTGGATTAGTTTACTTTGGTATGTCTTAGCTGCTAATACTTTTCCTTGCGCTTACTTGCAGTGCTATCTATAGAGGCAATGTTGGTGGAGGCAATGTTTGAATTGAGAAGAAAAATGCAGCTGCAGTCATTGTATGTAGGTATTTCCATCGTTGTGAGCACAGTATATTGCACTGGTTAGGTCAAATTTTTTTATTAGTGTGAGCCTAGAATTTGTCATTTGTCCTTGCTTATGTTCTCTATAGAACTTGGATTGCTGTTGTCAGGTTAGCTATGTGTTGCTAAATTGAGATTCTATTTTCCTGCTATGAAAGCATAGCTCAGTCCTTGTCAGGTTGTCATGATGATAGCTTTCCTGAGACCTTTCCTACAGGGAGGGTTGAGCACACATTGGTAGATTGGTCAGTGTCTGAGTTGTGTTTTCGATCTTATTTGCAAGTAGCCTCTTTTGTTTATAAAAATAATGCTATAAATATAAGATGCCCAAACCACTTCTTCCCTTGGGCTTGCAGATCATTGGCCAGCAACCATTTGATTAGGCAACGACCACCGCTAACCTTATCAGGCTCCTCTCCTTTCAAGAGGATTGCATGTCTGATCCCCTATCTTGAGGGATCTTAAAAATTCACAAGGCATGACTCATATTACACTTTTCGGATGTCATGTACATAAAATTTGTTCATAGGGATAGATAACCTTAAGCCATATGAAACTGATGACTACACAATTGTACAACAGCTTGCACTTGCCAATGCTGCATGCCATCAGTACTCTTTGTTGCTGGTATTAGGGAATGGTTTTGGTGTGGTTATCTTTCTACACTTTGTACAAAAAAAATTCTTAGCCTGAACTAACAGCTAGCTGTAAACATGGTGATAACATGCTTCTTTTACCTATATGCTCTGTATTTTGACCTTATACTGTAGGGCCTCACAAGAGTTCATTTTTTTGTGTGTTAATTGCAGAGAGTTTGGTGGAGGCAATGCATGATTTGAGACAAGAGAAGTGTGGTCAATTTTGGTAGTGCATGTTGGACATTTCAGGCTTCTATGTATTGGATCAGTTTGGTAGTGGGTTGAATTTGGCACTTGAATTAAATTTTCTATCTATTGGACTGTCAAATAATTTTGGTCTTGTGATTTTCCATGCATTATGATCATGAAAATGATGTGGTTTGTATTGATCTTTGGTGATTTCATTATATTATTTAAGAAATTCAGATTTTTCTTGATTTTTCAAGACACTGTTTTCAATTTTGTTGCTATACTTTGGCAGAAGTACTAGTACTTTGGTAGAAGTGCTGCTGTACTTTGGCTGCAAGACAGCAGGTTCGTGTTTTCTCTGCGATAGACATCCTGTTGCTGAAGTTGTGTATTATCAGTTCAGTTCGGTTCAGTAGGCCTGTTGCCAACCAGCACATCGGCATGTGGACGTTCAGTTCGGCACCAACATGTCGGCACGTTGGTAGGATGGTTCAATTGTCTAGTACTCCTGCGATAATGCTATTCTTGTTTCCCCTGTGCCGTCAACCTATTGCCAAAGGAAGACGTGGAAAGTTCCCCCACTGTGGTTACCAGCCCTGGGAAGAGGCGGGAAGAAGAAGTCCCAAAAAAATCCACGTCAGGGGTAATCATCCCTGGGCTAATTGCCCCCTGCTGCCAAAGTAAGCCTTAACGGGATCAGCACTCAGCAAGGCAAGCCCGTGCTGCGTTTCCCTCAGCCCATCGGAACTAGGAAGCTTTGAGGGCTCACGGACCTAGTGGCGCGTAGGTTTTCTAGAAGACAACCCACGCCACCGCCTTCTGCCCACTTCTGGCACCGGGCCAGCGAGACTTGGAGGTGTCGCTACCACTGGTTTTTGTAGAAGACAACCCACGCCAGTGCCTTCTACCCACTTCTAGCGCCGGGCTAGCGAGATGTGGAGGTGTCACTGCCGTCTTGCAACCATCATCCGTGCCTGCACCAGCATCTCACCCCACCCCTGCCCTGCTCCGAACCCGTCGAGCACCCGTTGCAGATCCGCGACGGCGAGCAGCCCCGCCCGTCGCTCCTTCAACCTCCGAACATCGCCGTGCCTCGTCTTCGCCGGACACCGCCACGCCGAGGTCGCATACCTCAGTGACAACCGCAGTTGACGCTATCTTCGACGCGCTCAAACACGGCTGAGGGAGATGCCATAGCTGGTTCCTCCCTAACGTTCGCCTGCTCCTCTTCATCGATGGGTGCACCACGCCCAAGTCCACAGTCCACACCACCGCCTGTAAGAACGGCAGACAACCGGTCGATCTCCCCACGTCGGTAAGTCGCTTGGCATTGGATTTCTGATCTATTCTTTTCAATGCAGTTGCTTGACAACCAGTCGATCTCCCCACGCCGGTAAGCTGGTAAGCTGTAGTTTTCAAATGCTGCTGTGTTTTTCTGAATGGTTTAGTTCAGTACAACTGTTGGAGGACTAGACGCTTGCCTAGCCAAACTAGCCGATCTGTGCTAGACCAGTGCACTACGAGTCCTCTTTTTTTCCCCCGAAAGATCCATGGGGGAACTTGACTGGAATTGCTCATCTTTACAGTAGTACTGATTATTCAGTAATTTATTTAGCAAAAAATAATAGTCAGATATTATTAAAATAAGTTCTTTCTCACCCTGTGCTAATTAATAAGAGTATACATTCCATTGCGTGGATCAGTTCTCACATTTTGGGTTTTGAGATTTCACTCCTACTGCACAAATGGTTAGAGTGAGATGATTCACTACAGGCTTTGGACAATGCTAACTAGGTAGCAAATAGTAATAGGGCAATACTAGAACACATTTAAGCTTAAAAGGCTATGATCGAATATAAGTGTTCATTAATGTTGTACATATGAGATGCAATTTTGACCATAGAATGCATTTATAGTAGCCTAGAGGATGCTGACGAATGATTGCATTTAAATATGCCATATCTTTATTGCTTTGTCAATTTTCAGTAAATCTGGCCTAAATCTTGTTAAGCGGAAAGTCCTTTATACTAGATTATGCAATGCGCTTATGTCTGTGCAGGCGCACCTCTATCGCTCGCCGCCATTGTGCAGCACACGTCGCCCGTAGCACTAAAGGCTAGCTTAAGGTAAGTCCAGGTGTTTGTGATTTGTGAGTGCCATACTATCTGTAAGGAAAATAGACCCTAGACCCATTTACTTTGGATTTTGGTGTTTGATGTCCAACACAACCAAATTGGACTAATGAATTTGCAAGTGTTTGTTTTGTAGTTCAATAGGATGCAAGACGTAACTTGGACGAAGGCGATATGATGATCCAATGATCAACACCTCAAGGAAGACCTTAGGAGCACAAGAGAAGACCCAAGAGATCAAGCAAAATCCAAGCATGAAGATTGGAACCAAGCTGTACGCAAGATCGTGAAGAAACCAGGTGACTAGACGATGGACCGGATGCTGGACAAGCGACCGGATGCTGGGCAGAGGACTCGGCAGACAGGCGACCGGACGCTGGCGGCAACCAACCGGACGCAGGACAGCAGCATCCGATCGAGTACAGTAGGTTCCAGAGCGGCAAATCTATGACTGGACGCGTCCGGTGGCAGGCGACCGGACGCTAGCCAGCGTTCGATTAGTATATTGCCGGCTCAACGGTCGGGACGACCGGACGTGTTCGGTCAGGACGATTCAGCGTCCGGTCAGTAGCAGTTTCACAGGAATTTGACCCCAACGGCTACTTTCTCAGTGGGGCTTATAAATACAACCCCCAACCGGCCATTTGAAGTGTGTGGAGCTGAGGAAACATACCAAGGGTGTTGATACACCATTTTAGTGATCTCCACTTGTATAGTGCTTAGTGATTCATCAGGTGATTAGCATAGGTGCTTTGCGAAGTGCTTAGATTGATTAGACCACTGCTTATGCGCTTGCTCTAGGTTTAGGCCTAGTGTTTAGTGAGGTTTGCATACCTCTTACCACTCGGTGCTTGCGAGCACCATTGTTGTACATCAGAGGGGCTTGAAGTCTTACGAGATCACACCAACCGTGTTTGTGGTGTGGCCGCCACCGTGTACTGGAGGGAACAAGGGCCACGGTGTTTCAGCTAGAAGCTTGATAGTGAAGACGGCGGGGAGCATCCAGGAGAGGCTTGCCGGAAGGCACGTCGGAGACCCACTTGCGCGTGGAGAGGGCCTGAGGCTATCCACGGAGTTACCCAACCGAGAGCTTGGCCCTTGCGAGGGATTCCTTGCGAGGGGCTCCAACAAGGACTAGGGGGAAGCTTGCGCGCTTCTCGATACCTCAGCAAAAATACTAGAGTCGTCGACGGGAGTTTGCATATCTTTACCTTGCTCTTTAGCTTCCGCATTTACATTGATTACTTTACTACGTTTACGGTAGAGATAGCAACACACTAGCAAAACCGTAGTTGCACATCTAGATAGTTTATCTATTGCATAGGTATTGCTAGGGTTAGAAAAAGAGGCTATAGTTTAGAGTTAGAATTTTTAAGTTGCCTAATTCACCCCCCCCTCTTAGGCGTCATGGTCCCTTCAATTGGTATCAGAGCCAGGTTGGCTCAATTTGGACCTTTGGCTTAACCGCCGTTGAGCCGACGCTATTTAGAGTGGTTGGGATGGATACCGCTGGGCCTCCACACTTTGACGGCACTAACTTCCTATACTATAAAGCTAGAATGGCTTGCCACCTTGAGGCGGTTGATTTGGGTGTATGGAGAGTCACTCGTGATGGGATGAAACCCATCAAGAATCCCGAAAAACCCACAAAAAGTGATGAAAAAGAAATGCACTTCAATGCTAGAGCTAAAAATTGCTTGTTTGAATCACTTAGTATGGATGTTTTTAACCAAGTATTCACTTTAAATACGGCACATGAAATTTGGTTAAAACTCCAAGAGCTCCATGACGGCACAAGCAATGTCCGTGAGCAAAAACATTGTCTAGCAAAGCAAAACTATGATTCCTTTACTATGAATGATGATGAGCTTATTCGTGATATGTATTCTCGCTTGAATCTAATTATCAATGAGCTCCATTCTATAGGATTATTAAAGCTAGATGATGCGGACATCGTAAGGAAGATCATCTCCGTGCTACCACAAAAGAAATATGCAAGCATCATCACCATCCTTCACAACATGGAGGTCTTGAGCAACATGACCCCGGGCATAGTCATTGGCAAGTTAGTGACATTTGAAATGTCACATAAGATGGGTCAAGAAGAAGCTTCTTCATCAAGCAAAGGCAAAGCTCTCGCTTGTAGCGAGAAAAAGAAGATGAAGGGCAAGCAAGTTGAGACAAGCTCAAGCTCAAGTTCCTTAGTGAAGATGAAGAAGAAGATGAGGACAATGATGATCATGATGAAGATTCAAGTGATGATCAATCATCCTCCTCCACCTCTGATCTTGATGAAGAATCAATCAAAGTGATCAACAAGGTGGAGAAGATGATCCAAAGGCTCAATGTCAAGGGTGTGCCCATCTAAATTCAAGATTTCATTTTCTCAAATCAAAGAAATGAACAAAGAAAGAGAGGATGCTATGGATGCGGCGAGTTGGGGCACTTTATGGAAGTTTGTCCAAATAAGCCCACACCCAAGACAAAGAAGAAGGCGTGCAAGAACCAAGCCCTCACGTCGATAAGATCATGGGATGATTTTTCAAGTGAAGAAGAACCTTATCACAAGAGGCGAGGCCGCAAGCACTCATCATCAAGCTCTTCTCGTGTGTGCCTTATGGCACGAGGTAACAAAATCTCTTCCTCTTGTGAGAGTGATAGTGATGATGATATGCCTTCTTATCATGAACTTGTGCAAGAAAATCTTAAATTTGCTAAAGCCTGCACTAGTCAACAAAAGAAGCTCAAAAGCTTAAAAGAAAAGCTAGATAGTTCACAAAAAGCATACAAAACCTTGCTTGAACAATATGAGAACTTTGCTAATCTCAATGTTGAACTATCTACTAAAATTGAGAAACTTGAGGCTAGTGCAACAACAAATGCATGCACAATCAATGATGAGCGACTTGAAAAGAAAAATAAAAAATTAAAAGAAAAGTTAGTTAGCTCACAAGAAGCATATAATAGTTTGCTTGCTAAAATGGAAACCATGTACAAACATTGTGATGAGCTAACTAATAAAGTTGCTAATCTTGAAGCCGTTAGCACAACCCCCACCAAGGCATCTAAAAAGAAAAGTTCTATCTTTAACATGACTAAAAAGGATGCCTCTACTTCTTGCAATGATTTATGTTTAGACTCACCTTTGTGCAACCAAGTTTGTGTTGAGAAAGTTGTTGTAGATACATGCACATAAGAGGTTGCAAAGGAGAATGAGCAACTCAAGCAAGAAGTAGCTCGCCTCACCAAGGACTTGACTCAAGTGAAAGGCAAGGCAAAGCAAACCCAACTTCATCAAGATAACACCGTCAAGGGAGGGAAGAAGCTTGATGAAGGACAAACCGTGGTTTGTTACATGTGCCACAAGGAAGGTCACAAGTCCTATGATTGCAAGGTGAAGAATGGGGGAGGAGCAAAGAAGAAGGAGAAAAAGCAAACAAGCAAGCTCTCCAACACCTACACCAACAAGGTGGACAAGAAGGCCTCCACACCTTATCTCTTGAAGAAGAAGAAAAATGACAAGGTTGTGGCCATCAAGGTGAACAAGTAAGCCAACAATAGGGTCAAACGCTTTTGGGTGCCAAAGGAAATCATTTCCAACATGAAGAGCACCAAGAAGGTTTGGATCCCGAAAGAGAAGTGAGAAGTCCGTCGGACTTTGGAGAATTTGGAGACTTGGCAAAGTTTGGGTGCATTTCATGGGATGCATCATGATGGACAAAATCATTGCCAAGTGGGTTAGTGAATACTATGGACCCAAATTCCCCTTCCCATGTTAGATAACTAGATGTCATTACTTTCAATTAGTATTCATTTCAATTGGTATTATTTTTCAATTGATATATTCTTAAAGCATCTAGTTATCTTTCATGCCTATGTTTGCATTTACATGCTTAAATCTTTTGTCATGCATTCAATAGGTATATCATATGGTAGGCTTGCTCGGTTTCATTATCAACCCTTGGAGCAAACCTACATGGTTTAAAATTGTTTAGAAGCACGACACATAGCTTGTTTTACAATTATTTATCTAATATGTGCCAAAGTCCAAATTATAGATAATCTCTCCCAAATATCATCTTTCAAGTGGTATTTTGATACTTAAATCAATGTGCACAAATTTTACAAGTATTCAACACTTGTGTGCACAAATTTAGGGGGAGCTTAATCTACAAGTTGGATGCTTTGAGACTAACACTGTTTCATATGGTATCAATTTATCACATGTGTAGTAGTCTCATTGTAAGGAAATTGGAGTCCCCGGAGTTAGGCATCATTCTTCAATTGGCATCATCATGTTGATTTCATTTCATATTTATATGCTTTTTCCATGCATTATATAGATTAAACTCTCTTGTACAATAAATTGCTAATTATGCATATGCTTTGCCTTCTACCATATGTATGCATATATTTAGGGTGAGCTTGGTCTATATAATGTGAGAGTCAAATTTTGTGATCCATTTCACTCTATACACAAAGGATCACAAAATTTGACCCTCCCTTGTGCTACTAATGTCTTCCTTTTCAGTGTTTGATGCCAAAGGGGGAGAATTTGAAGGACCAAAGGCAAGCATCAAGTTGATGTCTACAAGTGGTAATGGTCCGAGAAAGGGAGGAAAGTGAATTATGGGTTAGTCTAAGTATTGGGAGATTTTTTTAGAAAGCTAGGCTTTAATCCATAATATCACATGGGGACATTTGCAAGGGCAAGATAAGCTTTTAAGTAAAGTTTTAATTGGTATCTATCAATTAGTATCATATAACCTTGCCCTTTGCATTGCATCCTAGCAAGTAGGTAGTTTTTAACTTCTAAATTCCTATTATTTGCTTGCTTTGGTCGTGTTGGCATCAGTCACCAAAAAGGGAGAAATTGTAAGGAAAATGGACCCTAGGCCCATTTACTTTGGATTTTGGTGTTTGACGTCCAACACAACCAAATTGGACTAATAAATTTGCAAGTGTTTGTTTTGTAGTTCAATAGGATGCAAGACGTAACTTGGACGAAGGCAACGTGATGATCCGATGATCAACACCTCAAGCAAGACCTTAGGAGCACAAGAGAAGACCCAAGAGATCAAGCAAAGTCCAAGCATGAAGATTGGAACCAAGCCGTACGCAAGATCGTGAAGAAACCAGGTGACCGGACGATAGACCGGACGCTGGACAAGCGACCGGACGCTGGGCAGAGGACTCGACAGACAGGCAACCGGACGCTGGCGGCAACCGACCGGACGCAGGACAGCAGCGTCCGATCGAGTACAGTAAGGTTCTAGAGCAGCAAATTTGCGACCGGACGCGTCCGGTGGCAGGCGACCGGACGCTGGCTAGCGTCCGATCAGTATATTGCCGGCTCAACGGTCGGGACGACCGGATGTGTCCGGTCAGGACGATTCAGCGTACGGTCAGTAGCAGTTTCGTGGAATTCGACCCCAACGACTACTTTTTCAGCGGGGCTTATAAATACAACCCCCAACCGGCCATTTGAAGTGTGTGGAGCTGAGGAAACATACCAAGGGTGTTGATACACCATTTTAGTGATCTCCACTTGTATAGTGCTTAGTGATTCATCAGGTGATTAGCATAGGTGCTTTGCGAAGTGCTTAGGTTGATTAGACCACCGCTTATGCGCTTGCTCTAGGTTTAGGCCTAGTGTTTATTGAGGTTTGCATACCTCTTACTACTCGGTGCTTGCGAGCACCATTGTTGTACATCGGAGGGGCTTGAAGTCTTGTGAGATCACACCAACCGTGTTTGTGGTGTGGCCACCACTGTGTACCGGAGGGAACAAGGCCCGCGGCGTTTTGGCCGGAAGCTTGATAATGAAGACGGCGGGGAGCATCCAGGAGAGGCTTGCTAGAAGGCATGTTAGAGACCCACTTGCGCGTGGGGAAGGCCCGAGGCTATCCACAGAGTTACCCAACCAGGAGCTTGGCCCTTGCGAGGGATTCCTTGTGAGGGGCTCCAATGAGGACTAGGGGGAAGCTTGCGCACTTCTCGATACCTCGGTAAAAATACCGGAGTCATCGACGGGAGTTTGCATATCTCTACCTTGCTCTTTAGCTTCCGCATTTACATTGATTACTTTACTACGTTTGCGGTATAGATAGCAACACACTAGCAAAACCATAGTTGCACATCTAGATAATTTATCTATTGCATAGGTTTTGTTATGGTTAGAAAAAGAGGCCATAGTTTAGAGTTAGAATTTTTAAGTTACCTAATTCACCCCCCCCCTCTTAGACGTCACGGTCCCTTCACTATCCATGATCCGACAGCAATACAAAGGCTCTGACCTTAGCTGCTACCTTCCCTATACTATTTCATCATACTGCAGGAATATGGTGAGAATTTTTTTGGCTTTTGTTTCCCCTCTCCACTGCATGCAACCTGTTAGGTATAATGCTAGATCGGAGTAGTTGACTTGCTGGACAGTATAGAACTTGGATATTCAGAGTTCACCTATTCTGAATTGCTGCTACCAACTGATGGTGCCAGTTTTTCCCATTTATCCATAAAGATAACACTGTTAGAGTTTGCATTTGATCTACTTCAGACTTTCACAGCCATTCTCAAACTGAATACCTAAAAGATGGAGCATTTGTCAGGTTGTAAGCATTTGTCAGAATAGGTAACACTAACCTATAGAAGTTCTCTAACCCTCCAATTGCTACCAGACAGTAAGCATTCGTCAGCTTGTAGAAAATGCCTCCTTCACAGTCATTCTAAAACTGAATACCTGAGAGTTTCAATGCCACAAGTTGCATGAGCAGCAGGGTGAACGATTAAGTATCCATATCTTTTTTTCTTGATGAAACACCGGACGAGAACAAAGCAAGTACATGTTCATGAACAAAACAGAACTGTACTTGAAATATAAATACTAATTCTACAAACTATAAGCTAGCCTTTAGCGCTTTTTCTTTTTTATTTGTTCCTGTTCTTCTTCATAAGCCTTTAGCTCATCACCCACCAAAGGAATGCGCTTGCTCATAGTGACCTTTACAGCTTTAGGGGGTGGGTCCACTTGGAGCATTCGAGCCAGTGTCCCAAACTGGACAACACATGTTCACTTGATTTCAATACTGATTTTCATTATAGCCTTTAAGTGCTAATTGCATTATTCTATTATAGATTCATACAATGGATCAAAATTCCCATGCACCATTGGGAGACAAGACTAACACCTCCAAAGAAGGTAATATAACATCGTATCAAATATTACATGGCATGTACTATGTGTATGTGAACTTATATTAATTCAAAATGCACTGCAGTCGATGTTAAAGAACTTAAGAGGGAAAGGGATAGAGCTCGATGGCAACAACAAAAGGATGCTATTAATAAGAGGCGTTGTGAAGCCTATCATCAAAGAAAAAAGCAACATGTTATTGGAACTACCAATTGTAATGCATCCTAACATATTAACATTGTCATGTAGTGATGAATTGACATTTATTTTTTCTTATTACACATATATGTATTGTGTAAAATTTTGTAGATGATGACGCTGCATCAAATAAGGAAAACATTGGTCCTGTTGAAACAAATGATTGGCTCCATAGGAATGATTCCTATTAGACCAACACTATTGTTGATGAGAACATTCCACACGATTATCATGTAATTGAAGATGCTGAAATATTTTAGGTCTTTCAAAATGATATTGTAATAATATGACCCAATAAAGCTAATGAATGTATTTATATGATTACATTGATAGATGAACTAGAAAAGGAGACTATAGAGAAGGAGAGCACTATTGGTTTCACCAGTACCTCTATTTCCGATGCTAATGAAACATGTGTGCAAAGTACATCAAAAGGTAACTACAAGAGTGAATGGTACAAAAACATGACACCTGAACAGAGGGAAGCAAGGCGTGAGCGCCAAAGGCTGCACAATAGGGAACCCAAGCGTAAAGAGGCATTAAAATTGTATAAGAAAAAAAATTCAAAGAGGTACGGAAGCACACCCTGCACCCGGACTGACTCTGTCGCAATGGAGAACCCGTTATTTATTCCTGAGCTTGCGTGGCCTGCTGTGGGCCAATCTAGAGCTCATGGATCCACGGTGAAATCCAGTGATTGAGTTATCCCAAAGTCCAGTGCAACACCTATTTATATTCCTCCACCTCATGAGGAGGCCGATGATGAAGGATGCGATGAGTTACTGCCTGGCCATATGACACAGAGATCACATGTTCCATCAGGACAAAGGCGTGCGTTGTTGACGTGTCGTAACACGATGTTTGAGCATCGCATTGGTTCAAACACAAGGGCACCTAATAAAGATGGTGATTGCATGGTTGAAGACCGAGTGGATGCTAACACACCCTTGCCTCAATCAGCCGTGACCAATAACGGTAAATACTGGTGCCTCATTATCCCATCTAGGTGACCTATATACCATATTATATCTCACCAATCCATGGTCATTCTATGATTAACAGAAAATGCAGCACCGTGCATTCAGGCTACATCAGGCACACCGATGGCACCACTGTTTGATAATTATGAATGCATGGCTGAAGAACACCTAAATGATAACACACCCTTGCCTCAATCAGTACTGACCAACAACGATAAATATTGATGCCTCATGATCTCATTTAGGTGACTTATATTATATATCATATTATACCTAACTCAACAATGGTCATTACATGATTTTCAGAAAGGACAGGACCTAGCCTTCAGCCTACATCAACCGCATCGATGGCACCACTATTTGATGACAGTGGTAATTTACATTATTTTCTAACATTCTATAAACTATTTGAACTCCTTTGTTTATATTTACCCATAGTTCTACTAACTCACATATGTTTGATGGCCATAGATGATGATGAGGGAGATATATTTGAAGAGGATGAGGGATACCTATTTGTTGGGCAAGGTATTTGTGCGAAAGACCAAAAAGAAATCAAATCTTCAACTGCTTTATCTAAACTATTGTGGCTTAAATGTCATTTTAGATGATGACGATGTCCAAGACAAGGACCTTGAGGAAGACATAACTTCTGTCCCTGAAGTACCTGACCAATACGAAAAGGTGTATAGTAACATACCTATAGATACCCATATGCTAAAACATGTCGCAAATTGTGAGCACTGCGATGCAAAAAGGTTTGAACATAAACCACATGGGTTCTATTGTCGCAACGAAAAGATTGAACTCAATGAACCAAACGTACCTGATGAGCTTATGAGGCTTTGGTCAAGTAATGGTGTAGATGCTAGGCACTTTTGTAACAACATTAGGTTTTTCAATGGCCATTTCTCTTTCACTTCTCTATATTGTTGCCTCAATAGCGCTACTGCAAACATGAAAAACTATGGCATATACACCTTCCGTGAACATGGCTAGATCTATCATAACATAAGGTCATTTGGCAAAGAAGATAGTAAGGAGCCAAGACATCTTGAGCTTTACTTCTACGATGATGACCCAAGAATTGAGCACCACTATCGATGATGTCGTGAAGAGAAGTGCCAAAAAGACAAGGAAGTCATTGAGAGGCTTGTGGCCATCCTTTGTGACAACCCATACTCACAACAACTTAGGAGTTTGGGCTAGGCTAACCACCTCGAGGACTATCGTGTCACACTAAACCTTGACCAGAGGCTGGACCAGAGAACATACAATGTGCCGTCAGCTTCAGAGGTGGCTATTGTTTGGATCAAGGGAAGCAAACTCCTTGGTCAGTTCTAGAATAGTGTTGTCCTACATGGGAAAGATAGAAGCAGACACGGCATCCGCTCATATCATGGATGTTACGATGCTCTTTCATACCCTCTATTCTTCCCTAAGGGCGAGCTTGGGTGGCACATGGATATTCCAAAGAAAGGAGTTAGTATGGAAGAAGTCATCGGGTATCATGCCCTACAGAAGGCTCGTAGTGGGTCAGAAGAAGAAATAGGTTTGTTATTCTTCTTATTTAAATACTTCGCATACATGTAACTCAGTGGTTATTCTACAAATAACTCTAATTCATGGCTATTTTTATAGACTCCCCTAGTAGACTATGTGTGTCTGTGCGTGACTACTACTGCTACAAGTTTCAGATGCGCCTAGGAATATTTAACCCCATACTGTACAACAAGCGTCTATTCCAGTAGTTTGCAGTTGACACGTACATCAAGATTGAGAGTTCTCGAGTAGATTATATACGCAACCATCAAGATGATATTAGGGTCGACCTCTACCAAGGATTGGTTGATAGCCTACATGCCGATGAAGATAGAGCAGATGCTGTTGGAAAACGGACAGTGATGCCTTCATCATTTATTGGAGGCCCCCGTGACATGAGGCGTCGGTACATGGACGCCATGGCTCTAGTATGGAGGTTTGGTAAACCAGACATCTTCTTGACTATGACATGTAACCCAAACTAGGATGAGATCAAGCGTGAACTCTTGAAAGCTCTAGTTTGGTTTTGGTTAATTGATGAAACCCTAAGTGCTAACCTAGTTTATCTAAGTGATTATGAGATAGGTAGCACTACTCTAAGTGATGAAGCAATGGCAAAGATCATGACAATGGTGATGGCATAGTGATGATCAAATGCTTGAACTTGAAAAGAAGAAAGAGAAAAACAAAAGGCTCAAGGCAAAGGTATAAATAGGAGGAGCCATTTTGTTTCGGTGATTAAGACACTTAGCGAGTGTGATCACATTTAGGTTAGATAGCCGTACTATTAAGAGAGGTGAAACTCATATTGAAATGCGGTTATCAAAGTGCCACTAGATGCTCTAACTCAATGCATATGCATTTAGGATCTAGTGGAGTGCTAACACCCTTGAAAGTATTTGTGAAAGTATGCTAACACATGTGCACAGGTGATACACTTGGTGATTGGCACATTTGAGCAAGGGTTAGAAACTTCACCAGTGGAGTGTCCACCCATAGAGTGCGGACAGTACGACGATGCCACCGATGCCCTATACAGAAAAGATAGGGGTTCACAGAGTGACCGGATGCTGGTGGCGCAGTGACCGGACGCTGGGGTGCTGAGTCCGGTCAGTAGCAGCAGTGAGCACGTGTCTCGGTCTTGTGACCGGACGCTGGCGCGAAGAGTAACCGGACGTTGATAGGGTGCGTCCGGTCAGTGCTGACGTACGCTGATGTGAGGTGCACAGAGGAAACATTGAGTGACCGGACGCTGGGTGTGTCCGGTCGAGTATGACCGGACGCGTCAATTTTGTGTTTGGAACCTTACTAGAAACGATCGAACGCTAGGGTCCTACGTCCGGTCACTTCGTAGCAGCGCGTCCGATCATCACTTAACCGTTGGGATCGGGCACTCAGTATTTGAAGAGAGGGGACATGTGGCGTGCATCGCGTGACCGGACACTGAGGTCCAGCGTCTGATCAATCTGACCAGAGCGTCTGGTCGGCCCATGTTCAGTGCAGTGAGGAGCCCAACGACTCTGTTTCGTGGGGGCTTCTATTTAAGCCCTATGGCCAGCTCAAGCTCACTCTCTTGGCCATTTTGCATTGACATAGCAACCTTGTAAGCTTAGCCAAAGCCCTGCCACTCATCTCCATCATTGTTTCATCATCATTGTGAGATTGGGAGAGAATCCAAGTGCATTGCTTGAGTGATTACATCTAGTGGCACTTGGCATTCGTGTTTTGCTGTGGGATTCACTTGTTACTCTTGGTGGTTGCCGCCACCTAGATGGCTTGGAGCAGCGAGGATTGTTGAGCGGAGGTTGGTGATTGTCTCCGGCTCTGATCATGGTGATTGTGAGGGGTCTTGTGCCTTCCCCAGCGGAGAGTCGAAAGGTAACTCTAGTGGATTGCTCATGCCATTGAGTTACCTCACTTGCGGGTAGGTTCTTACGGTGTCTAATTGTGTGGACGAGGTTCGTGCAACACCTCTTAGCCGCCGAACCACCAAGTGTTGGTCGACACAACAGGGACGTAGCGTGTTGGCAATCACGTGAACCTCGGGAGAAAATTGATTGTCTCTTGCCCTTTGGTATTCTCCCGATGATTGATAAAGTATTCATCTTGTGATTGGTTCACTCCTTTACACAGCGGTATAATCACCTCACTTAATCATTTACATTTTCGCAAACTAGCTATAACAAGCTCTTTCGTGTAGCTAGAATTGAGTGCTTGTTTTGTGGATTAAGTTCATCTATTGGAGCTCTTTAGTGTAGCAATTGTGAGAGCTCTTAGTGAGTAGTGACCTAGTAAATTATGTGCCTAGTGATCATAACAACTAGAATTGTTGGATAGGTGGCTTGCAACCCTTGTAGAGCTAGAGCAAGTTTGCATTTCGCTATTTGTTATACTAATCAAATTGCTCTAGTCGGTTTGTGGATTTTTAAATAGGCTATTCACTCCCCTCTAGCCATATTAGGACCTTTCAACTCTACCTTGGGCAGACACCACAGGATTGTCCAGATCTTGTTGTTCAGGTCTTTAGAGCAAAACTACAAGAGCTGAAGGATATACTACTAAAAAAGGATATCCTTGGAAAGGTGCGAGCACATGTTTATGTTGTGGAGTTCCAGAAGAGGGGTCTATCACATGCACATTTTTTGCTAATCATGGATAGGAAGTACAAGATCATGTGTCCAGAGCAGTATGATCGCCTCATCTCAGCTGAGCTCCTGAACAAGAAGAAGTACCCAGTCTTGTACAAGATGGTTACCAAACATATGATGCATGGCCCTTGTGGACTGCTTAATCGTGATTGTCCATGCACAAAGGGTCATGATTCCTACAAGAACCGTTACCCTAGACCTTTCTGTGATGTCATAGTACAAGGCAAGGATTCATATCCAGTTTACAGATGGCGTGAAGATGGTTGAAAAGAAAAAGTTCACAGACACGAGCTTGACAACAGATGGGTCATGTCTTACAACCCGTATCTCCTCCATCTATTCAACTGCTACATCAATGTTGAGGCATGTGGGAGCATCAAGGTAGTCAAGTATCTATTTAAGTACATTTACAAGGGTCATGATCGGGTGTCTATGGCTATGAGAGAGGCTAACAAGGAGGATAGTGAAGGGAACATTGATGAGATCAAGCAGTATAGAGATGCTAGATGGGTAACCCCCCAGAAGCCTTGTGGAGGATATACAGGTTTGATTTGAGTGATAGGTACCCTTCTGTTTTGTCCTTACAGCTACATCTTACAGACATGCACATGGTGTCATTTCATTGGCGCCAAGGGATTCGACGAGTGTAGACAGAATATCGTCGGTAGTCCTCTGAGGGGTATCCCACGAAGGTAGATTGATCGGCAGAGGAGCATGAGATCAAGAACAAGAAGGCAACAGAGACACACGAGTTAGACAGGTTTAGGCCATCAGTATGACGTAATACCCTACTCCTGTGGTCTGTTGGTTTGTATTAGCTATCGTATGATATGCCGTGAGTTTGGAGGGGGTCCCTGCCCGCCTTATATAGTCCGAGGAGCAAGGTTACAAGTCGGTTAGATCTGAGAGATAGCCGGAAAGTAATAACTGATTATAGGAATATTGGGATCATACATATCCTAATAGATCTCATAGTATCTTCAGGATATCTTCCTGGCGTCTTGCGGGTGGCATCGAGCAGAGTCATGCCCTGCAAGGCTTCATCTTGTGGGCTAGGCCACCCCTGGGGGCGCAGCCCATGTGGTCTACCATAGGTATCCAGGGTCGTACCACCCATAGCTAGTCCTCGAGTGCCTTGTACCTGTTGTGCAATGCCATCTTGAGATCATCCGAGCAGGTGTGAATAAAGCCAAGCAGTCAAACTCACGGTCCAACCACCGTGATGAGTTGCCAAGCAGCGTGAATCGTCGCCGAGCAGTGTGAACCATCGCCGAGCAGAGTGACCCAAGTATGGCTTGCCATAAGGGTGTAAGGAGCTCAAGTTCTGAATTGAAAATTTCTTCACAGTGGACCAAGTGTGCCCATTTAGAGTCCGACCACGAGAAAAGGAGATAATCTTCAATAACTTTGAGAGGCATGGAGTCTTCAAGAAAAAACAAGCACATTCACCGCAAGGTGAAGTGTGCCCACTTAGTCCCCGAGCCTAATAGTAGATGATGTAGTCATGTGGTGCCAGGGTCAGAAACATAGAAATAATGAATGACCAGCCGAGCAGGCAGCTAGTCCCCGGGCGTAGCCCCAAAATGAGATAAAGCACGTTCACCATAAGGTGAAGTGTGCCCACTTAGTCCCCGAGCCTGACAGTAGATGACGTAGTCATGTGGTGCCAGGGTTAGAAACATAGAAATAATGAATGACCAGCCGAGCAGGTAGCCAGTCCTCGAGCTACAAGCGACGATATCGGAGAAATCTAGCCTTGGAGAAAAAATTAGAGTAACAGCTGTACAGTAATGGTTACTGAGCCTCAATAAATGGCGGAGAAGTCGGCGATTACTCGACGAGTGGCAATTGATGGCAGCGATAAATGGGTGACATGGGTTGTGGTTGCACAGAAGCCCAGGTAACGGCCCATATGCCGCATTGGAGAAATCAGAGCGGTGCAGATCATGGGAACGGTTCCCAAAAAACCCTTGAATACGGAAAGGTGGGGAAAGTGCTTTATAATAGTGCCGCCGCATACCTCGTTCCCACCTCTTCCACTTCATCTTCCTCCTCATCTCTCACATCGCTGAATCCACAACCACATTTGCCTCTGCCGCCAAACCCTAACCAGATCTAGGAGATGGTGCCGAAGAAGGGGGCTGCAAAATCGAAGAAGACTAGTCCCAAGAAGACGGGCACCGTGGCCCGACACGATGAGGAGTGGGTGCCATCATGAATAGGAGAAGCGGAGCTAAATAGATTGGTGGAAGCCAGCGTTCTCCCTGATCGTGCTACCGCCAGATGGCGGCCAGCCCTCGGTGAGTCCTTCCCAACACCCTATATTGACGAAGTAGTGGTATTCGAAGACTAATTCTAGCGTGGGTTAGGATTTCCTGTTCATCCATTTTTGAGGGATCTATTGGAGCTCTGGGTGGTTACTCTATGCAACCTCCACCCCAATACCATTTTGCACATCTCAATCTTCATCCATTTCTATGAGGCGTACCTCAGAATCCTACCCCACTTCAATCTCTTCCGTCACCTATTCTGGCTGAAGAAGAGAGGCGGCGCTGGTTCCAAGGTGGTCGGCGGGGTGTACCTTCAGCTACGGGATGGAATGGCGAGCGAATACCTTATCGTGCCGCTTAACATGTCACTAAAGGGGTGGAACACCAGGTGGTTCTACATGAAACAAAGCCACCCAGTGGTTCGCTGTAACGCCGACCACATCCTAGAAAGCCAGAGGAGTTGGTTGGAGCTGCCGAGCAACGATGATATGGAGCAAGTGAAGGAACTCCTCGGCTTAATAAAAGGCATGAGGACCAATGGCGGATTGGTTGTGGCAAGTTTCATAGTGCGCCGCGTTTAGCCCTATAAAGAGAGGGCGCACCCAGCCTTCGAATTCAAAGGGGAGACTGATGATACCCGAGAGAGGCCAGAAATACTGTCTAGGAATGTTGTTAAAGAGAAGACTACCAAGCTATTTGCTCCGCTTGCCTCATTCAGATTGTTAGGGTACACAAAACCCTTTAACTGCAAGAATCTGCCTCCTCAGGTGAATATCCCAACTATGTGTTTTCGAGAAGTTTTTTATTTTGTTATTGCCGAGCAATAGACTGATCCACTCATGTGAAGATCCATTCATAGGATAGGGCAGTGTATTTTTTGGACGGGCCGAAAAATGATTGGCCACCGGCAGTGGATGCACGACCACCAGCTCAACCTGAAGAAAGCTCCGTTGGCTTTTCCTCGGAATCCGGAGGTATAGATGTTGGTTGGACGGAGAGTCCTCCCCCGGTATCGGAGAAAATCCAGGGGAAGAGGCCGGCGGTAGATGTGCTGGCCTAGAAGAAGAGGAAAACAGCAGCTACTGCTCCTCGCAAACTAGGTGGCATCTCACTTGGCGATGATCAGACCAATCGAACACGAAGGACCGCGGTGTTCAATTGGTCTGACGACGATGAAATTCTGATGGATCCTCCGCCGAGCACAAAAGAGCCTCCGTGCAGCACACACGTGGGGGAACAACCTAGGGTAGGCGAAGAAGTCCGTGAGGCGTCGACGAGGAAAGTCCCCGAGCAGCGGGCGGAGGAAATTTTAGCATAGCAGATGATGGAAATCCCTGCGGGGCGAGCAACGGAAGTCCTCGAGCAACAAGCGGAAGTGGACCCGGAGCAACAGGCAGAAAGGGCCCTAGAGCAGCAGGCAAAACCGAGGTCGATCGAGGAAGAGCCGAGAATTCCCCCGCAGAGCACGGGAGTCGACCCCACAGCTGTGCCTGGAGGCTCAGGCAGGCATCGCCGGTTCAAGAAATTGAACCGTCAGACCAAACCATAAGTGTCCTTGTGTTGAAGTTACTTTGCTATATTTTCTTTACTTCTGTGGTGACTAAATAACTGATTTGACATAGTGCAAGGCGAATGATAGATCCAGCCCCGCCCGCTCAGACTGAGCAGCAACCAGAAGCTGGCCCCGGAGTGGAGGAGATGCCAGTAGACCCCATCCTAGAGTCCCTGAGTGCTCGGCAACACGCGGGGGAGCCAATCGCTACCCCTGGTGGACTTGGTGGCAGTGGAAGGCTATCTACAATGGTGAACGAGTCAGTGACAGCACCCTCGGCAATGGCAGAATCTGGAGCGAAAAAGCTTTCGGCGCCGAAGGAGCAGACAGCACTCCCCGATGCTTTGACGGGCATGGACGGACCCGCTATCCGGCCACCAAGCCCCTAGGTGGTGCCCCCGGCTACAATAGAGGAGGATGAGGTGGAGGAGATCATGCATGATGAACCTCGACCCCAATCAGTCCGAATCCTCCAAAAGCGCGGTGATGACATAGTAATTATCGAAGAGGAGGACACCACCAAGGAATTCAGGAGACTGGAAACTGCCCTTACCGGTGTGATGAAACAGATCAAGGTTAATACTTCATCTAGAAAGGTCATGGTTGTTTTTTTTTGAATTGGATAACGATACTGTCATTGTGCATTTGCAGGAAATAACTCGAGTTGCCGAGCAGCGCCGCCAGCTGATAAAGCGAATGGAGCCCCTTGCCGAGGAGAACAAAAAACTCAAAGAGGCCAGGAACCTCACAGAAAAGAATATCTAGAGAGCCCAACGTGAACGAGACCTTGCGGAGTCCAATGCGTGGGACCTAGAATACCAGAAGGTGGTCCTGACCGAAAAGTTGGCTGCTGTGTCCGAGCAGGTGTGGAGCCAGTCCGAGCAACTGGCCGCTGTCTCCGGCCAACTAAAAAGTGCTTCCGAGCAGCTAGAGAGGAAAACTGAACAACTTGACAATGTATCCAAGCAGAAAGCAGGTATGGTATATCAACGAATACACTTTTGTATTGCTAAACAACCACTTTTTTGGTGATAACTGTTGCGCTTATAGAGCAAGACGCTGAGCTCGGCCAAATGCGTCAGGCCATCGATCAATTTCGCCAGGAGAAGGCAAAGGAAACAGAGCGGGTGGACAAACTTGCTGAGGAGCTAAAAGGTGAATTCCTCCTTGTTGGAATTACTATTGAAGTAGCTTCCTTGTTTGATGGAAAATTGTAACGCTTGCAGGCTATCGTCATAAAGCCAAAGCATAGTTTGACATGCTGATGCAGGAGGCCAAGGTCCAAAAGGAGAACTTCGACGTTGTAGTCGCCGCAATTAAGCCGGTGCTTGAGTACATCGACCTGGAACCGGCCACTCAGCTCGACGGTAGGCGGCAACATTCAGACACCGTCATCCAGAGGTGCAAGGCAGCATGGGAAAACTTCAAGATCTTCAACCGTGATGCCATTATGACCGTCGCTACCCATGTCCTCGCGGTTGTTCGGTCCCATTACCCAACCATCGACCTTCAGTCAATAGAGGGTGGGTTCGCCGAAGGATTGAGCGATGCGGAGACCCAGCGGCTGGAGGATGAGGTGGAGGATGCAGCGAAGGCGCTAGCTGGCGATATAGATCTATTTGGTGAGACGGATGGTAATGGCGGAGCTTAGTAATTTGCTCATAGATTATCATCTATAAAATCTTGATAGTGTAGTTAGAACATGCGAAGGCATAAAAATGCTTATGTATAGGATAAATATTATAAGGTGCATGTGTATGCAATTAGATTGTATTTTGGCAAAAAAATCTTCATAGCTTTAACCACGTAATGTAAGTATAGTCCGAGCAGTTGGCTCGTTATTGACCCATATGGCCTCGGCTAGCCCGTAGTCCATGGCGTCGAGCGCGGAGCCCGTGCACGCGTAAGAGGAACAGGCGTGACCAAGGAACCACAGCCGACCACCCTTAACGCAGGACACGGAGCCTGTAGCACGTATAGGGAGAGATTAGAAACTGGGTCTTCTCCATAGAGAAAAGAACGGGACATGTGCTGCATGACGGTTATCAAAATATCTTGGAGATATAGATAATATAAACGGCGTCCGAGCAATGTATTCTATGCTGAACCCTCAGCGTTGGCTAACCCATAGTCTATAACGTCGAGCGTGGAGCCCGTAGATGTGTAGGACAAATAGGCGTGACCAAGGAACCACAGCCGACCACCCGTATCACAGAGCGCAGAGCCCGTAGCATGTGTAGGGAGAAATCGGAGACTGGGTCTTCTCCGAAAAGAATAGAAAAGAAAGTATGTTGCTCTCTGATCGGCGAAATATCCTGGAGATGTGGAGAAAAGTGTTCGGCGATTTGGAGAAAATGTGTTCGGCGATTTTGGAGAAAACGTGTTCGGCGATTTTGGAGAAAACGTGTTTGGCGATAACGTTTGGAGAAATCATGTTCGGCGCTAACGTTGGAGATAACGTGTTCGGTGATTTGGAGAAAATGTGTTCGGCGATTTTGGAGAAAACGTGTTCGGCGATAACGTTTGGAGAAATCGTGTTCGGCGCTAACGTTGGAGATAACGTGTTCGGCGATTTTGGAGAAAACGTGTTTGGCGATAACATTTGGAGAAATCGTGTTCGGCGCTAACGTTGGAGATAACATGTTTGGTGAATTGGAGAAAACATGTTCGGCGATTTTGGAGAAAATGTGTTCGGCGATAACGTTTGGAGAAATCGTGTTCGGCGCTAACGTTGGAGATAACGTGTTCGACGATTTGGAGAAATCGTGTTCGGCGCTAACGTTGGAGATAACGTGTTCGGCGATTTGGAGAAATCTTTCGGTGATAACGTTTGGAGAAATCATGTTCGGTGATTTGGAGAAATCTTTCAGCGATTACGTATTGGAGTTCGCTATGAAGTAGCATAGAGCTCGGCGATCGCAAGTGGATGTTAAACCATAATAGAGACAAAATGGAGACAAGTTATGGAGACCAAAACTATACTCAATATAAAAGTGGAGAGTACATATCTAGAGTGTTTCAAGGATAGAAATGTATAAGGTGTTTGATGTGCCATGAGTTGGGAACATCGACTCCTTCTGAGTCACTTAGGCGATAAGACCCTGGTCGAGTAACCTCTTTGACGACATAAGGCCCTTCCCAAGGGGAAGTGAGCTTGTGCATCCCTTCAGTTTTTTGTTTTCTACGGACAACAAGATCGCCGACAGCAAATGAACGACCTTTGACGTTTTGGTTGTAGTACCTCCACATGCCTACCAGATATTTAGCTGTGTGGACGCAGGTGATTAGGCGTTCTTTCTCGGCCCTGTTGACGTCCTCTGATCAAACAACTACGGCCTGCTCTTCATCATAGTTTTTCACCCTAGGTGCTCGAAAGGTAATGTCCGCTGGTAGAATGGCTTCTGAGCCGTAGACCAAGAAGTATGGAGTCACGCCGGTGCTGTGACTAGCTTGAGTATGTAGTCCCCAGACTACAGCTAGAAGCTCCTTGAGCCATCTGCCCAGGTGCTTTTCTTCTTTCTGATATAGTCGCTTTTTGAGGGCATCAAGGATCATGCCGTTCGCCCGTTCGACCTGGCCGTTGGCTCTTGGATGGGTAACGGAGACATATTTGATGAAGATGCAATGGTCTTCGCAGAAGTCCTAGAAGTGATGACTAGTAAACATAGTTCCAAGATCGATGATGATGCTGTTCGGTAGACCAAATCTGTGGATGATATCTTCGAAGAGCTCGACTGCTTTCTTTGTAGTAGCTGAGACGAGCGGTTTATATTCAGTCCACTTGGAGAACTTGTCGATGGTGACATATACATACCAGAAACCACCTGGTGCTGGTTTGAAAGGCCCGATCATGTCCAGTCCCTAGCATGAGAAGGGCCAGGAAGCTAGGATGGTTTGCAGCCCTTGCGCCGGCACGTGTATTTACTTAGTGAAGAATTGCCATCCTTCACAACGTCGGACGAGGTCTTC
Organism: Miscanthus floridulus; assembly: GCF_019320115.1. Lineage (NCBI taxonomy): Eukaryota > Viridiplantae > Streptophyta > Magnoliopsida > Poales > Poaceae > Miscanthus > Miscanthus floridulus. The sequence goes on along the minus strand of NC_089581.1, from coordinate 11,662,945 downwards.
TACATCAGTGACGACTGTGGGCCAAAAAAACTAGCTCGAAAAGCCTTGCCGACTAGTGTTCTTAAGGCCGTGTGGTTGCCGCAGGAACCAGAGTGAATTTTGAGAAGTGGCTTTACTCCCTCCTCTTGGGCGATGCATTTCTGCAGTATCCCTTCCTTGGCACTTTTCCTCATCAAGTTGTCATCCACCAGCATGTAAAGCTTGCTTCAATGAACTAGGCATTTAGTTTCAGTCTTGTCGGTGGGTACCTCAGCGCTGGTGAGGTACTTGATGAATTGCTCCCTCCAATCGGCGACCGGCGAAGGTACCGCAAGTACCAACTGCTCGGCAGGGGGAGCCTCTTCGACTTCCTTATCTTCTTTGATGGATGGTGCTAGGAGATCTTGAACGAAGACCCCCAGTGAAATCACGACACGAGAAGAGCCCAGCTTGGATAAGTGATTGGTGAGCTGATTTTGGTCACGTGCCACATGGTGATACTCGATGCCGTAGAATTTTCCTTCGAGCTTCTTGATTTCGGCGCAATATGCATCCATCTTCTCGCTGGAGCAAGACCAGTCTTTGTTAAGCTGGTTAATGACCAGTGTAGAATCGCCGTACACCATGAGGCATTTGACGCTAGCTCGATGGCTATACGGAGTCTGTGGAGACATGCTTCATATTCGGCGGTGTTGTTGGAGGCCAGAAAGTGTATCCGGAGAACGTACCGAAGCTTATCCTTGGTCGGCGTAATGAACATAATGCCCGCTCTAGCACCGTTGATGTTAAGGGCGCCATCGAAGTACATCACCCAATGCTCGGGGCAAGTGGTAGCGATAGGCTCTTGGATCTCAGTCCACTCAGCGATGAAATCAGAGAGCGCTTGTGACTTGATGGTAGGCCTGCTTCTAAATTCGATGGAGTAAGTACCGAGCTCAACGGCCCACTTGATGATGCGGTCGTTGGCCTCCTTGTTGCGGAGAATGTCCCCTAGAGGGAATTTAGTGACCACGGCAATCTTGTAATAGTTGAAGTAGTGTCGGAGTTTGTGTGACGTAATTAGGATTGCATATAACAGTTTCTGTACCTGAGGATAACGAGTTTTGGGCTCATTAAGTACCTCGCTTATGAAGTACACCGGACGTTGCACCTTGTAGGCGTGCCCGGCTTCCTTATGTTCGACGACAATAGCTATGCTGACAACACAGGAAGTGGCGGCAATGTAGATCAACAGAGTTTCATCTAGTCGTGGCGCTGTCATGATCGGAGGCTTTGTTAAGAACAACTTGAGTTGCTCGAAAGCTATGTGATGAGGACATGACACCCATGCATATGACCATGTTTGGCACATGGTATGGAGGGGTAGGAGGCCAGCAAGGGTGTCCAAGTCAAGAAGGAGGTCCGAGGCTAATTCGGTTCGAGTCCCCGAGGTGGAGGCCAAAAGCAACTCAAGTTTGAGTCTGCCTCGGTCTCCAGGACCAGTCTGCCTTAAACTGGTTACCCAGGACGCATCCGGACTCTAGTTTCGACGATCCACATATGGTTGGAAAGCTAATTTGATAAGGAAGCCAATCCAAATGGTTTCACGTCAAAAGACCTTGGGAATCAACAGAAATTATCGAAACAAGTCAGTGTCCAGAATCGGTCAGGGTGCTGCGACACCGTCTTTTGGTCCATTGGACCGTGTATCATGTTTGGGTCTATTAGGGGGCGCGTCTAGGGGGGTGATGCCCAAGACTCTATAAATAGTAGTCATCACTCTCCTTAGGGTTTGGGTTTTGTTTAGTTATTGATTTCCTCATGAAACAGACGTTGTTTTGCTGCAACTGTCGCCACCAAGGCCGCTTGCTGTGAACTAGGGCCCCAGTTCTTGATCTTGTTCGCCTATGGTGATTAGTCCTTTCGAATAAAGACTTGAACTCTTTCTCATTATCATAAGCCTCATATTTATTTGCAATTTCAGATTGTGTTTATCTCATTCTTGTTTGTGTTCTTGATTCGCTTGCAGGAAAGCCTTCTCAGCGAGGTCAATCGCATTTGCGTGGTTGATAACCAACGGAGCAGTGGTGTAACAGTTGCAGGGGTCCAAATCAATCTTGGTTCGAAGCCTAGATCGTGAACATCGAGTCTCTACCAATCTACGCTATCATACCTTTCGAAAGATCTGGCCTAGTCTACATCAAGTGGTATCAGAAACCTTGTTGCCCGTTAGGTATAACTTTGTTTTCCCCATTAGATTGTTACTATTTTTGCATTACCTATAGTCCACAAAAAGCTAAAAAAATATACATCATCACATATTCCCTGTCCTATAGCCTCATTGTGCCGTGCAATTTCATCTCTGTTTCGTGTTGTTGAGTTTGTGCCCTAGGTCAAGTTCTGGTTTTAGATCATTTTTTAGTTCAGTTTGTGTTTTCCCCTTTGTTTTTCATCATAATCCGTGAACATCTCCAAGTCTTGTTGAGTTTCCTTTGTATCCATCAAATCCTAGTCCACGCCATCTAATTTCCTACACTTGTCTTCACTGTTTTCATCAAATCATTACTGTCATGACCAATTTTGCGCGCATTGTTCCCGTTTTGTCCTCTAATTCGGAGTCCGTTCTTAAAACTGGTCTAGTTTTCGCATACGAACTTGGATTTCGACGTTCCATATATCAAAATCGATCAAAAAAAATTTCGGATCCGTCCATCCTCAGCTATGCTGGGGTCAGAGATTTTTATTTTGGTCAAAAAGTGGTCACAAGATCCTCTTTTCGTGGTCACAAGCTTTTTGTCGATTTCGAGCACGTCTTCTGGAAATTTCACAGGCCACGTCTTTCACTTGTTTAAGCTCATATTTTCTGTGGTTACTTCTTTTGTGCTCCTAAGTGAAGAAAAAATATAAAAAAAGAAAAAGAAAAAGTTGAAATTTCCCAAAAAAATAACGACAGCCCAAAAAAATAGAAAAAAGAGAGGGGTAAAAGAGGAACAATATCTAGAGGAGCACATAGAGAGCGCCATTTGAGCTGTGTTTGCGTGTGCTGATTTCTACCTTGTTCCTAATCATATTCTTGTTGTTCATATCACTTGATATATCTGGTACTTGGAACATGAGTAGAACAGCAACTAAGACAAGTACTTAGGATACTTATTCAGCTTTGTTATTCAGTTGTGAATTTTGCTATTCCTTGCTACTATATTGTGCCTGTCCAAGCTCTACTTTCTTCTAACCAAGTACAGGTTCACCTTACAACTGTTACACTCAAGCTACAACGGTATCACAGTCATTGACCGATTGCACCGCTTGTTGCTTTGGTAAGAACACTTGTAAGACCGTGGTAAGATGCTTGAGAATTGAGTGCCTTGTTTTTCCTTGTCCACAACCTAAGTAGTTGGTAGGGATAATACTATTTGTGTTGTCTTTTGCTGTCTTCTAACAATGATAGGTTGTTCGTATCCACCAACTTATGATGGTATAGGTGCTGATGAGTACATGGAGTGAGAAATTGCCATCGATAACATTTTTGCTACTCATTTTATGTGTCCAAGGAGGAAGGTAAAAAATACAGCTAGTGTTTTGTGATATTCTGCTTTATCTTGGTGGGAGTCTTTAGATCCTTCTGATAAACCTCAAACTTGAAATGATATGAAACTTCTTATGCGAGAAACCTTTGTTAATCCACCTCCTGTTTTGACTTCATATGATGAGGTGAACCATTTAGAGGAATAGTCTGCTGTTATTTCTCTTGCTATGACTAACCTTCTACAGGATAATGTACATAAGCGAGAGGATGACATGGAAGAAAATGAGGAGCTCACAACCTCATATGCAAATTCAGAACCATCACTTCACAATGCACCTATTACTCCTACTAAAAACACAGGTAATGCCCATGGTGCTACACTCACGGAAGGTGAAAATTGTCTTAATGTACTAAATTTGTCCACAAACCGTGCTATCATAGAGCAATTGTTAGTGGAACCCTCTCTTGATTTATCTTTGTTCCATGATAATTTGCTTGATGTTCCTTGTGATAAAGATGCATTGGTTGATGATGCTTCAATTTTACATGTTTTGGAACCAGTCACTTGTGCTAAAAATAAACATGTTATTCATATTGCTACTAAAACTGATGAGCTCAAACTGTTGTCTTCTTTACATACTTTGGGTTACATTGAATTTGATGTTTTGTGTAACCTAGATTGCTTGGAGGAGAGCCTTTTTAAATGTGCTGATTTGCCTTGGTTTTCTAAACACACATATCATGTTATTAACAAATATAACAATAAGGGACAATATATGATACATCGAGTATACATTCGTAGTAATATGAATTTTCCTTTTGTTATATAAGATTATGATCATTTAGAGGGCAGCCATAATAATACAAACATTTTCTCATGTTCCTCAAAGAAACAAGTTCACTTACAAGAAGGGGAGCATTGTTGGTTGCTACCTATGTCTGCTAGACCATCTATTCCTGTATTGTCTTTAGTTAGTTCTAATCTTTTGTAGGATAGTGTTGACATACATCGTGTGCATTCGGATCATGGAGTCTACATGCTTGCTAAAATTTTTATGCGAGATGACATGCTACAAACTTGGAAACATGGTCACGTTCCTTCTCACAATTATTTCAGTTCCCTTTGTTTTCACAACCCTGTTCTCCTTTATGTTGTGCAGGATCGGTTTCAAGTACAATCGACGCCGAGGATGGCTTTTCATCAAGAAGGGGAGGATGATGAGGATATGACACCCATGCATACGACCATGTTTGGCACATGGTATGGAGGAGTAGGAGGCTAGCAAGGGTGTCCAAGTCAAGAAGGAGGTCCGAGGCTAATTCGGTTCGAGTCCCCGAGGTGGAGGCCCAAAGCAACTCAAGTTCGAGTCTGCATCGGTTTCCAGGACCAGTCTACCTTAAACTGGTCACCCAGGACGCATCCGGACTCCGTTTTCGACGATCCATATATGGTTGGAAAGCTAATTTGATAAGGAAGCAATCCAAGTGGTTTCACATCAAAAGACCTTTAGAATCAATGGGAATTGTCGAAACAAGTCAGCATCCAGAATCTGTCAGGGTGCTGCGACACCGTCTTTTGGTCCGTTGGACCGTGTATCGTGTTTGGGCCCATTAGAGGGTGCGTCCAGGGGGGTGACGCCCAAGACTCTATAAATAGTAGCTGTCGCTCTCCTTAGGGTTTGGGTATTGTTTAGTTCTTGATTTCCTTGTAAAACAGACGTCGTTTTGCTGTAACTGTCGCCGCCAAGGCCGCTTGCTGTAAACCAGGGCCCTAGTTCTTGATCTTGTTCGCCTATGGTGATTAGTCCTTTCGAATAAAGACTTGAACTCTTTCTCATTATCATAAGCCTCATATTTATTTGCAATTTCAGATTGTGTTTATCTCGTTCTTGCTTGTGTTCTCGATTCGCTTGCAGGAAAGCCTTCTCGGCGAGGTCAATCGTGTTTGCGTGGTTGATAACTAATGGAGCAGTGGTGTAATGGTTGCAGGGGTCCGAATCAGTCTTGGTTCGAAGCCTAGATCGTGAACATCGAGTCTCCACCAATCGACGCTATCATACCTTTTGGAAGATCGGGCCTAGTCTACATCACTATGTCTGCTTCCTCCGACCAGGAGAAGCGCTTGGAGGCCCTGAGGAGCTTAAAGAAAGGTAGTACTTTTTCACTGAGGCGTGATATGAAGTGACTTAAGGCAGGCATGTAGCCTGTAAGCTTCTATATATCCTTGACGCATGTCGGCCATTTCATGTTGGTGATGGCGGAGACCTTGTCAGGGTTAGGTTCAATGCCTCGAGCACTGACAATGTAGCCCAACAGTATACCGGATGGAACTCCAAAGATGCACTTTGAAGGGTTCAACTTCCATCGGTATTTGTTCAAGTTGGCGAAGGTTTCCTCAAGGTCGATGATAAGATTATCGGTGGCCCTGGTTTTGATGACCACATCATCGATGTAGGCTTCGACATTGCAGTCGATCTGTTGGTCAAGGCACATTTGGATGGCCCTTTGATAGGTTTCTCCGGCGTTCTTGAGTCTGAAGGACAGTTTTGTAGCAGTAAGCACCGAAGGCGTGATGAACGATGTCTTGATCTGATCTTCTTCCTTCAGGGAAATCTGGTGATAGCCGGAGTAACAATCAAGGAAGGAGAGCAGTTCGCAGCTAGTAGTGGAGTCTACAACCTCATCTATCTGAGGCAGACCGAATGGGTCTTTAGGGCAATGTTTGTTAAGATCAGTATAATCAACACACATTCTCCATTCTTTATTCTTTTTTTGAACGAGAACAGGGTAGCTTCGACGAGGGCGAGACTCTTCGTCTCGTAAGCATAGGTGATGGTGAGGTTGGCCCGTAGGGCCAAGACTCCAGCAGGCGAAGGCATCTTTAGCACCAGATAGGTGTAGTGCGGTATAGCCATGAACTTGACCAGAGCTAGCCAACCAAGTATGGCGTGATAGGCGGTGTCGAAGTCAGCGACGTAGAAGTTGATATGTTCGACATGGTAGTTGCTTGCCGTGCCAAACTAAACTGGTAGGATAATCTCTCCAAGCGATTTGGAGGCCCTGCCTGGCACCACACCCCAAAAGGTGGAGTCAGAAGGTGTGAGATCGGACAAACCGAGGCCTAGCTCTTTTAGGGCTCCGACAAAGAGGAGATTCAAAGCGCTCCCACCATCAACGAGCACTTTTCTAAAGAGCACCTTCTGTACGGTTGCATCGAGGATGAGGGGAAAACGCCCCGTGTAGGGAATATCCGCCCACTGGTCAGCCCTGCTGAAGGTGATGGGGACCTCATACCATGGGCGATAGCTAGGGTTAGCGGTGGTGTCTTCCGTAGTAATGGAGAGCACGCGCCGTGCGGTGAGCTTCCGCTCTCTTCTACTCTTAGTGGAGGCGAGGCCCTCGAAGATGGTGGCGACCACCTTATTGTGGTCCTAAAAAGCATTATTATTGCCCTCAGGTGGCCGGTGACCTCCAGCTCCATCGTTGGCATCGTCGTCAAGCCTCTTGTCCTGGAACTCCTTAGCCAAACCAATGCAGTCCTTCATCTTATGTTTGGCGTTCTTATGAAGAGGGCACGAGCCGTCAAGGATCTTTTGGTACTGTTTGTCGTAGTTGCGCTTGGCGCGAGGTTGACTGATGGCAGCGACGATGTGGTCTGGCCGGTGGCGGCGATTTTGGCCAGGCCTATGTCCTCTTGTCTGATCACGACCGCTGTCGCGATGGTAGCTGTGGTCATTGGGGCGGTGGTCGCTGTGGTGTCGATCGTCGAGGCGGTCGTCATAGCGGTGAGGCAGGTGATGAGTGCCTACATCCTCGTTGAAGCGCACCTCGGCTTCCTCGGCGTCGGCGTACTAGTTGGCCATAGTGATCATCTCATCGATGCCAGTGGGCGGCTTGCGGTTGAATTTGGAGCGAAGCTCGCGATGGTGGAGTCCTCGGATAAAGGCGGTGATGACCTTAGCTTCCGTGATGTTGGGAATAGAGTTCCTCATCTCGGAGAAGCGTCGGATGTAGCTACGGAGGAGCTCGGATGGCTTTTGGTTGATGCGGCTGAGATCATGCTTGGTGCTGGGTCGAGTACACGTGGCCATATAGTTGTCGGTGAAGACTTTCTTCAGCTCTTCCCATGATCTGATGGAGTTTAGCCCAAGGCTAGTAAACCAGCTCATGGCGGGTGGCGTGATCATGACGGGGAGATAATTTGCCATGATGCTGGTGTCTCCTCCGATGGCACGAACAGTAGTGGCGTAAGCCTGTAGCCACTGTGTCGGGTTCATTCTTCCTTCATAGGGCTCGACCCCAGTGATCTTAAAACCATAGGGCCACCAAAGTGTTCGGAGTGCCCTTGTGAAAGTTCGAGGCCCCTTAGGATTGTCGACACCATCGTCTGCGGCGTTGCGGTCAGGGATAGGCTCAAGGGCTGAGTCTAGGTTGCCGTACTCCTTCTCGTACTCCTAGCGGCGACGCACTTTGTCTTCATGGCGACCGAAGCGACGTTGCTTGATATGCCATTGCGCATCCCGGAGGTTGCTGAGGTGCACTCGAGTGTCCTGTTCGACCTCCTGGTCGTGTTGGCGATGGTATTTGGTGCGGTGGCCCCCGGGTCCCCCTAGAGAGGTAGCGACTGGTCGGCGAAACGGCTTTGACTGGGGCGGCGATTAGATCTTGGCACAGCTGATCGGTGAATTGTGCTCATAGAGCACGAAGGTCTCTAATCCTCACAAATCTCATTGACCTGACAGTGAGCCGCTTTAAGCATAGCGGCGATCTTGGCGAGCTCGAGCGTTTCAGGGAAACGAGCGAGCTCATTAGCGACTACTGCTAGATTGGCACTTGGAGTCTTGAAGACGTCGTGGCCGTCGACGTGGAGAAATTCTTTGTCAAGGTCGCGGTGAAGCGGGAGCGGCCTTCCTTATGAATCGAGCCAATTATCCCGAGCAGCCTCGACCCTCACAATGGCTGCCTCATTTTCTCAGCACTGCGCGTGGTTGACGTTCTGGTTCTCTCGAGCAACATGCTCCTCCTCGGTTTTGCCGTTCCGAGGAGGGCTGTCGATGCTGATGTTGAAGATCGCACCACCCCAGAAGGGTGGAAGGAGGAGTTGCTCGGAGAAGGTTTCGGTGAGGGTCTCCGTAGAGCCCTGAGACTCAGAGCCTGGAGTTTCTTCCGGGATGGTCTAGAGGGGCACCCCGGGGCTCTGGCCTAAGTGTAGCATGTTGACGGCTAGCAGAAGCTGGATAGTGACCTGGTCGGCGAGTAGATGGGCGCAGTCCACCTGGTCGGCGAGTTTGCCTCTTAGGGTGTGTTGGTAAGCGGTGGCAACGTTGGTGAACCCGAAGGGTAGGGCCGTAACCCCTGCAGTTTCCCGAGTAGCCTTCGATAGATCTGGATTGGAGGGTGGTCGGTGCTGAACCAGAGTGTCCAGAGCTGATTCGACGATGGAGAGACAATCGGCGAGCTTCAGTCCGACCCGATCGATGGATTTGATTAGATCATTGTTGTTGATCTGCCTCCTCTAGTAGCAAGGAAGCGGACGGTGAGTCGTTGCTGAAGGAGACCTCGAAATCGGCTCCGAGATCGGATCTGTAGTTGCAGGTGTGGGGGTGGTCGGCGCAGAACCGATCTGCCCTGGCTCGAGGAGCTCTTCAACTCCATCAGCGTTGATGACCCATGAGATGGATCCGACGGTGAAGATCTAGCCAGGCTGCGGAAGGGTCAAAGAGCCTACAGAAAAAGCCATCTTGTTCGACAAGGAAACAACACGCACACCCCTACCTGGCGCGCCAACTATCGATAGAATATCATCGACAGACCTCTGAGGGGTATCCCACGAAGGTAGATTGATCGACAGAGGAGCGTGAGATCAAGAACAAGAAGACAACAGAGACACACGAGTTAGACAAGTTCAGGTTGTCAATATGACGTAATACCCTACTTCTGTGGTCTATTGGTTTGTATTAGCTATCGTATGATATGCCGTGAGTTTGGAGGGGGTCCCTGCCTGCCTTATATAGTCTGAGGAGCAGGGTTATAAGTCGGTTAGATCTAAGAGATAATCGAAAAGTAATAACTGATTACAGGAATATTGGGATCATACATATCCTAACAGATCTCGTAGTATCTTCAGGATATCTTCTTGGCATCTTGCGGGTGGCGCCGAGCAGAGTCGTGCCCCGCAAGGCTTCATCTTGTGGGTTGGGCCACCCCTGGGGGCGCAGCCCATGTGGTCTACCATGGGTATCTAGGGTCATACCCCCCACAACAAGTGCTTACAGCGTACTTTGAGAAGAATAGGACAGATGAAACAGCTCGAGGTATATTGTATCAGGACTTTCCCGAGTTCTATACGTGGCAAGCATAGGGCAAAGTTTGGCAAAATAGGGTGTGTCGTGATACATTACGACAGATTAGAAGAATCATGTCTGCCAATCTAGTCGAGGGGGAGCGTTACTATCTTAGGGTTCTCCTAAACCACGTGGCAGGTGCAACCTCATTTGAGTGTCTAAGGACCATGGATGGCAAAATCCTACCGACCTTCCGTGAAGCTACAGAAAGAAGGGGCTTAATCGAAGAGGACAACACGCTAAACGAGAGTCTCGCTGAGGCAACCGGGTGGATGATGCCATATGTGCTGCGAAGGCTCTTTGCAATAATATTGGTATTTTGTGAGCCCAGTGATGTGTTTGGACTATGGGAGAAACACAAGGAGGCAATATCGGAGGACTACAGGCGTAATAATCAATCCACCTTCATGGTTGAGCAGATGGTCCTCATGGATATTCAAAAATTGCTATAATCAATGTAGAAGGATATAAAGATGTACCCACTTCCTGATATCGACGACACATATGATGCCTCTCATGATATTCCTAGAGAGATTTTTGAGGAGGCTAGCATTGAGGTTAACAAGAATGATGTGGCTCTGTCAGACACCCTTAACAAGGAGTAGCGGGCTGCATACGATGAGATCATGTCCTCGATTGATACCAAGGACGGGGGTCTCTTCTTTGTGGATGGTCCTGGCGGGGCCGAAAAGACTTATCTGTACAGAGCACTTCTCGCTACTATACGCAATCAGAAAAAGATTGCAGTGGCAACAACTACATCTGGTGTTGCGGCCTCAATAATGCCTGGTGGTAGAACCGCCCACTCGCGCTTCAAGATTCCCCTCACTATCGATAATGGGGCCTTTTGCACCTTCACGAAACAGAGTGGTACTGGCAAGCTGCTTCGGGTCGCATCCCTTATTATTTGGGACGAGGTGACAATGATAAAGAGGCAAGGTGTTGAGGCACTAGACAACAACCTTCGTGATATAATGGACAGACCAGAGTTGCCGTTTGGAGGGAAGACTGTGGTGTTCGGTGGAGATTTCAGACAGGTTCTTCTCATTGTTCGGAGAGGGTCAAGGGCTCGGGTAGTTGGTGCCTCGCTGCGGATGTCGTACCTTTGGGATTCCATGCAGCATCTAAAACTGGTGCGCAACATGAGGGCAAAAAGCGACCCGTGGTTTGCAGAATACTTGTTGCGCGTCGGTGGAGGTTATGAGGAGGCGACTGTTGATGATGAAATCCGTCTTCCTTATGATATATGTGTTCCACACACCGGGGAAGATAGTGATCTTGATACTCTAATTGATTGCATATTCCCTAACCTCAATGCAAATATGTCAAGCAAAGATTATATCACCTCTCGAGCGATATTATCCACGCGGAACGAATGGGTTGATATGATTAATATGAAGATGATAGGTCGTTTCCACGGAGATGAGATGGTGTACCATAGCTTTGACTGTGCGGTGGACGATCCGCACAACTACTACCCTAAGGAATTCCTTAACACTTTGACACCCAATGGTCTACCTCCACATGTGTTGAAGCTGAAGATCGGTTGTCCGGTCATATTGCTTAGGAACATTGACCCTACGAACGAACTTTGTAATGGTACCAGGCTTATCATATGGGGGTTCCAAAAGAATACCATAGACACTGAAATTGTGTTGGGACAGCACGCTGGAAAGCGGGTTTTTCTGCCTCGAATACCCTTATGCCCGTCGGACGATGAGATGTTCCCTTTCCAATTTAAGCGAAAGCAGTTCCCTATTCGGCCCAGCTTCGCAGTGACTGTTAACAAGGCACAGGGGCAGACTATCCTTAACGTCGGGGTATACTTGCCGGAACCAGTGTTCTCGCATGGCCAATTGTATGTGGCGCTATCAAGAGCTACAGCAAGATCGAACATTAAGATCTTGGTTGTGCCGGCTGCTGAGAAGGATGTGAACAAGAAAAAAGAAAAAGGGAAAAGGAAGAAGAGACCGACAAAGGATATATTCACAAAGAATATTGTATGTAAAGAGGTTCTAACTCTATGAAAGAGGTAATGCATTACACATCGATACATATTTTTTCAAGATATATCAATAGTAATTTAACTTTAAAAATTAACAAACAACTTATGTGTAGGATACTTCTAAATACAGCTTCAACTATCTACATGCTTCAGCTGTAAGAAGCTAGATGCCGCATCTTGGACTTGAAAATCTTCTGGATTATCTTTGATTGGTGACCAGCTGCAACTTGGTGTTCGTGCAAAGCACGTTCTCTTGGTCGAAACATTGAGAGATTAGATTCTTAATTATACAATATACTGTAAAACATGTATTGTAAAACACAAACTTGTTATGATTAAGGTGAATGCTCATGTATTGCAACTTGTAAAATATCACGATTGCAATATCTATTTTAGATACATTATAACACGCGCTCATACATATATTATCGTGATATTATGTATACACGTTGCAACGCACGGACATTTAACTAGTATAGTAATAATATTGAAAAAAAAAACATACTGCAGACTGATAGAGGAATAGTGGCTTCTCAAACATTCAGATTAAGGCTCCTTGAATTTGTTGAATCAAAGCCTTTTAAATTTGAATCACGTTTAGAATAGATTAAAACATTTTGCTCAAAAACTAGAACAGGTCCAGACGTCCAGTTGCAAGTGCAACTCATAATTTGGCTGCTCAAATTTGTTGAAGCAGTGTAAGTGGCACACTAGACAAGACAGCATTCTTCGAACACAGGGAGTCCAAAGCCTGTTACGATCGTGGATTATAAAGTGGAACAGTATTTTTCTCTCACACCAAACCAACCAGCAATATATAATCCGCGATCGTTTACTACAAAACCAACAGGCTAAAGATTATAGGCTGAATGTGGCAGGACAAAGTACATCTATCACCGGATCCAAATCATTGTTAAATATTTAAATAGCAGTGTTACTCTCAGCAAAACTGGGGACAAAGTTTCGATGACAAGCCGTGAGCTTATCCGGCAATTCTGAAGCCGGACGTTCACTCTTTATTATTATTCCGCTACATAGATGGTACACCTGCTGCCCAAATCGACAAGCTTTGCTGACAAGCTGCTGAGCTTTTGCCAGGTAGGATGACGAGCACCGTCCCTTCCATATCATGCAGCCAACCACTCTTGTTCCAATTCTTCCTTGTTTGGTTATGGAACTAGAATGCCTTCTTCTCGTATGAAACCAGCCCATGGATTCCACCTTCAACCTGGGCAGCGCCGGTTCTCACCTGGTAAGGACAACCAATAAATATATCAAATCAGTTCAGTATGCTTACTGGAACAGATGCTCAGCTTTTGGCTAGTAATTATATGTTTTCAGAAAATAAAGATGGATACATTCACTATTTCCACCAGCAATAATTCAAACTCCTTGTCCATATCGAACCTAATCTCCAAATTAGTACATCATTTTGACCTTTCTACGATTCATATTATGGATTAATAAAGACTATTAAATAATCTACTGAACTTTGGAGCTGGTACCACAAATAAACCTACTTGTAAGTATTAACAGGGGTTAACTTTAATTGTTTAAACAATCTTTCTGTAAATGAGCAAGATGAATTTCTCCAATCTTAGACAATTGATATTAAAATCTAAAGCATGTTGGAAGATAACTTGTGTGCAGCCTAAAAATACCTCTAATCTGAGTGTCTCTGATCGCAAAAGATCATGAGCTGACTGGAGAGAATCTGCACCAAGATCTTGGAATCCTTGCTTAACTGCTTGCATTGTGTAAGGGATGAACCTCAGTACAGAACCTTTGTCAGCTACTGCTCCAACAACACCCTGCGCGACTTTGAGCTTGAGTGTATCACCAAGGTACCTTGCATCACTCCCTTTTGTCATGGCTTCAAGAGAGCCCATGCCTCTGTATTTTTTTACGCGACGGCCGTCCTAAAAATGGCATGTCAAGAGTTATAACTCAAAACATTTTCATGAAAGAGCAGATGAAAGTTTAATGTGTCAGACATAGATTGGTACAAAATAATAAAGAAGGCAAATAACGAGTTAACAACTTAAGAAACAACTTATGTGATAAATAAAGTACTAGAATTGACACACAAAATGCAGATGGGTTCTCACAGATATTAATTCTAATTCTTTTCGAGGGAGTTCATGGTCCTAGCTTATATAATATATGATCCCGAAACAATCAACTATAGAGATCTAGTAAGCTAGCCACTAGTGCAAAAGGTCCAAATAAAAAAATGTTGAGCTATAAGGTGTATTTGATATGCTCCATCAAACAAAATGGCAAAGATAGTTGGCTACTTCATAAGCAGTCAGCACAGACTATAACTAGCAAAATGACATGAACCAACAATACATACACATATACTGACTACATCCCAAAATAAATCAACATCTAGAGTTATCCTAAAAGGGGCGTACCCAGTGCAGAGAGCTCCCGCTCTGTGCGGGGTCTGGGGAAGGGTGTCAGTGGCAAGCCTTACCCTCGCCTGTGCAATGCAAGGAGACCGCGACTCGAACCCGGGACCTTCCGGTCACAGGCGGTAAGACTCTACCGCTTGCACCAGGCCCGCCCTTCAGAGTTATCCTAAATCAAACTATTTTAAGTTCGAACAACTTTATGTAGAAGGGTATCCATGACACCAAATAAGTGCACTATGGAAATATATTTTGTGATGTATCTAATGATACAATTTTGATGTCATAAATATTGGTGCTCTTTTCATTAAATTTGGTCAAACCTAACAAAGTTTTAATTAGGACAACTCTAGAAGTTGATTTATTTTGGGACCGAGGGAGTAATTTCAGCCTGAAATATCTGATATTCTGGCAGCATGGTTACTCATGCACAATGCAAATATAGAAGGATACATCCAAGTGCCATTCAGTCATCATATAAACCACTTTCATTGCACTATCTTGTTAACTTCAATGCCATCTAATTAGACTGTTCTTTGTACATAAAGGAATTTTTCATTGCAGTGGCCACATGGGCTTGATTGCATGTTCATGGCATGTGATCTTCAGTATGAATCAAGTCTCACATTCTACATGGCTGTAGGGACTTTGAAGTCATCAACTAAGTCCAAAAGACCAAAAGGCATTTGAACATTCTGTTTACGGTAATCATATTAAACGAAAAGCAAAAACAGAAATTTACCCATTTAAGAACAGCAAAAACATCAATATACATATTGTATACCTTGTACTCATAAGTACCAGGAGCTTCATGACTGCCAGCTAAAAAGCTGCCCATCATAACAGTGGATGCCCCCAGCGACAGAGCTTTCACAATGTGTCCAGAATTTGAAATTCCACCATCAGCAATAACTGGTACATTGTGATCCTTGGCATAAGATGAAACCTTATACACCGCTGTTGCCTGTCCACCAACACAAGAACATCAAACACAAGCAGCAGTATTAAAATTATTTTGTCTCTACAATATACCATAGGCAGAAAACCCTGGGAATCATTTGTCTCCACTATCCACCACAAGATAACAAAAATTTAAAGGCTCCTCTCCAACATGATTAGACCACCAAGAATCCATGAGGAAATAAGGAACAACATTTCCATATATATCAGACGTGGGGGAAATGCACTGTAGCACATGGGGAAAGCACTGTGCCAGCCTACCAGGTCTAGACAAATCTAAGACCATGGCCTCCTAAAGAAACATGATACTCAACCTGCAAGAATATGAATGGAAGGTGACAGCACCTAATAAACATTCCCAATGATTTTCAATGTCCTAATTAGTTCATAAAAGCTCAAAATTAGACCAAGTACCCATCACTCCATCAGTGTCTTCCAAGCATATGAAACAAGGACTACATATCCCCTACCTAGCTGAAAGGAAAGTTAGTAGATGCTCTGATGTCATCAAATGAGAAATGGATGCTTGCACTGAATATAGCAAAGATTTCAGGATGTTTATGATGTCTAGCAAAAGAAAGGACAAAATTTGTTTCCAAGAGGTCACGGCCATCTAAGATAACTTCAGATCATAAGACAGTTCAGAGAGGAACAAAACGAGTGCCTACCTAATGGCAGAGGATTCAGGGTAGCCAACAAATTTGACAGCAAGCTAAATGAAGTAAGCTGATGGTGATGAATTAGAATACTGAGAAAAACAAGAGTTCATGCGGATTTTAGCATTTACCTGTCCTCTTCCAACAGCACAAACCTCTTGGGTGGTACAAATTGAGCCAGAACCCATCCCAACACGCAATCCGTCTGCACCAGCTTGAATCAAATTCTGGGCCTGCGCAATTGTCACCACATTGCCCCCGATCAAATCCACCTCTGGATACATCTTCTTGGCAAACTTTATCATATCAAGCTGGTAAATGGAGTTCCCCTGTGAACTATCAATCACGATAGCATTTGCCCCCGCCTTAACTAGCCGCTCCAGCCTTCCCTTGTCATCCTCACGGGTCCCAATGGAGGCCGCAACTACAAACTTCCCGTCCGATCCAAGAGACGGCCTGCCTAGCTTCGGATAGCTCCTGATGCGCTCCACATCCTTGGCAGTGATGAGATCGACAACCTCACCATCGTCGGATACGAGAGGGGCGTAATCCAGACCCTCATCGGCAAGGAAGGCGGCTGCTTTCTCGAAGTCGAAGGAGGCGGAGGCTGAGCGCGGTGTCGGTCGCATGTACTCATAGACAGCGACAGGAATCTCGCGGGAGGCAGCATCGGCTGCGACAGCGACGCCAACGAGCGTGGAGAGCGAATCTCCGTGCTCGGTGACGAGGGCGTACTCGTTGCCAGCGAAATCGTTGAGCGTCGGGGCGGAGGACGGGGAGAAGAAGGGCACGGAGGAGACGAAGGGGAGGCGGCGGGACTTGGCGGCGCGGACGATGGCGGCCTGGGCGTGGGGCTCGGTGTTGCCGTGCACGACGGCGGCGGCGCCGAGCGAGGCCATGGCCGCGGCCATGGCGGCCTCGGAGACGGTGTCCATCGGGGACGCGACGCAGGGGACGGAGAGCGGCACGCGGCGGGAGAGGCGCGTGGAGAGGTCGACGGCGTCGGCGGGGAAGCCGATGTACCCCGGCAGGAAGATGACGTCGTCGTAGGTGTAGGAGATGCCCTGCGAGAAGAGGCGCGGCGCCGCGAAGCCGTCGTCGGTGAGGTCGGCGCTGCTCGCCGCCATTGGTGGGTTGGGGGGGGGGGGGGGGGGGGGGGGGGGGGGGGGGGTTAGGGTTTTTGGCTGCGGGCGGCGGCGGAGGTGGCGGCGGGAGAGAGACGGGAATGAAGGGAGTCGTGAAGAGAGCGTGGCGTGCCCGCTGCTTGTGCTCGTGCTCTGTCAATCGATAGGGATTTGTTTGGCGGGTAGCAACGCGCGTGATGATTCGATGACAGGTGGGCCTGACTGCCCCGGCGGCGAGCCGAATCGTGAACTGGGCCGGGAGCCCTGGACGACGACAGAGGCACAGAGCCCACCGATCTGAGAATGTCCCACAAAAAAAGATGATAATATGAATACTGTATGAGTGATATAATTTGAGGGAATCATATGCTTCCACTGTCTTCGGCCACCATTTCGGTCAGATGTCAAAAAAAAAGTAGGGGCATGATTGGTTGGCTACTAAATTTTGCCCAACTAAAATTAAGGTAAGCTAAAATTTAGACTTGCCAAAATCAAGGTTATCAAAGTTAGGGCAAAAAATATAGACATGCATTTGGTTGGTTGCCAAGACTTGCCAAATTTCTCTTTTATATGCAGTTTAAGAATTTTCTAGAGACTTGCTAAAACTTTGGCTATAAATATTGGTGTGCCAATTCTTTCACAATAAACCAATTAATAACTATAAATTTTGGTATGGGATGATTTTGGCTGGATAAGAATCGAAAGCCAACCAATCATCCGTAGGAACAATCCTGTTACTCTTTGTAATTGTTTACTCTGGCTTATGTGGAGAGGTATGTTTGGCCCAAACTTTAGCGGTCAGTCTGGGACCTCGATTTTGGCCCAACTGTTCACCAAAGTTGAGCACGTTTTTATGCCCTTTAGTTCCATGTTGAAATCAGAGATTCGGAGTGGAATTTTTGCTTATTTTTATATGGCAGTGTTTGGATGCGAGGACCAACCGGGACACAATGGGACGGCCCTGGGATCCGCACTGTTTGGTTAGAAGGTCGTGGGGACGAGGACGTCCCATTTTCGAATATTCATTGTAGATGCGGGGCAACCCCGTCCTTCAAAATTTTCACGGACGGGGTCGCCCCAGGTGGGACGAGTGCGCAGGCTCGTGAGGAGAAAGAAGAGCAGAAGTCCCGAGCGTGTATATGTGGGAGAGCTCTGCCATGGCCGCTGTGGCAGAACCGTCTAATCTAATGCCTCTCAGGAGTACTCGTCTTCCATTAGACACTAAGTACTCAAAGGAGAACACCAAATCACGCAGTTCCGTTGGGCACCTCAAGGAAGAATCTGAAAATCCATATTTTTACATCAGGATCACAAATAAGAGAATAAAGCTTACATCATTCTTGGCCATTTCTTACATCACTTTTAATACAACGTCAGAGTATAATAGTTATTGTATAACAGCGGAATGTAACCATATTATCATATTTATTATTTATAATAGCGGAACATAAACATGTTATCAGAGTTATGAATAATTTAATTTAACAGCGGAATATAAACAGGTGATCAGAATTACAGCGAAAATAAATATCTATTACTGATATGATGAAGCATTAGTATATAAGTTATGACAACATATTATAAAACTTTTCTTTATAAAAACATTTCATAAGACTTATAAATAAAAACTATGATCGTAGCGTAAAGGAAATCCTCTCTGAGCCCACCAGGAGTAGTCCGCACACAAGAGTCAGCTCTAGCATCCGCCTGTCATCTGCAACAGAGGGAATAAAACCCTGAGTACTTAATTGTACTCAGCAAGACTTACCCGACAGGAGGAAAGAAAAGACTCCAAGGATATGCAAGACTATCTGGCTTATGGGTTTATTGCATCTGCAGGAGCATTACTAAAAGTGCGTCCTCATATTCGATTTTCATTAACAGTCGCATTAGTTCATTAACTAACCATTCTATGTAAGCATATGTGCTACTTTTAAGCAGTTGGTAAGCAATCAGATTTCCTTTTTTCATTTTTCACCTTTCAGTTCATACTACGGTGCTAGAGTTAAGACAAGTTGAAAGGTCCTAATATGGCTAGAGGGGGGGTGAATAGCCTATTTAAAAATCTATAAATCAACTAGAGCAATTTGATTAGTATGACAAATAGCGTAATGCAAACTTGCTCTAGCTCTACAAGGGTTGCAAAGCCACCTATCCAACAATTCTAGTTGCAATGATTACTTAGGCACCCAAACTTGCTATGTAACTACTCACTAAGAGCTCTCAATTTTGCTACTCTAAAGAGCTCACTAGATGAATGACAATAATAAAGCAAGCTCTCAATTCTAATTACACTAAAGAGCTTATATCAACTAGTTTGCAAGAATGTAAATAGGTGAGTATGGTGATTATACCGCCGTGTAGGGGATGAACCAATCACAAGATAAAGATTAAACCAATCATCGGGAGAATGCAAATGACAAGAGACAACCGATTTTTCTCCCGAGGTTCACGTGCTTGCCAACACGCTAGTCCCCGTTGTGTCGACCAACACTTGATGGTTCGGCGGCTAAGAGGTGTTTCACAAACCTCGTCCACACGATAGGACACCGCAAGAACCGACCCACAAGTGAGGTAACTCAATGACACGAGCAATTTACTAGAGTTACCTTTCGACGCTCCGCCGGGAGAAGGTACAACTCCCCTCACAATCACCGAGATGGCCACGAACAATCACCAACTCGTGCCAATCCTCCACCGCTGCATCGAGCCGTCTAGGTGGTGGCAACCACCAAGAGTAACAAGCGAAATCCACAGCGCAACACGAATACCAAGTGCCTCTAGACGCAATCACTCAAGCAATGCACTTGGATTCTCTCCCAATCTCACAAAGATGATGAATCAATGATAGAGATGAGTGGGAGGACTTTGGCTAAGCTCACAAGATTGCTATGTCAATGAAAATGTGCAAGAGTTACCCCTTGAGCCGGCCATGGGGCTATAAATAGAGCCCCAATCAAATAGAGCCGTTATACCCTTTCACTGGGCAAAAATGCGCTCTGACTGGACGCTCCGGTCATACTAACTGGACCCTGGACTCAGCGTCCATTCCACTGATTCATGCCATGTGTCACTAGCTTCAAACGCTGTTCGTCAGATTTTAACGGCTACGTACTTGTCCGGACGCTCCGGCTAAACTGACCGGACACAGAAGCCTCAGCGTCCAGTCATTTCCAGTAAGCTCCCCGAGGCATATTTCTTCGACCGGACGCGTCCGGTCCACCTTGACCGGACCCAGACCAGCGTCTGGTGCGGTACCCTAGGTACTATGCTGATCGACCAGCTCGACCGGACGCATGTTACCAGCGTCCGGTGCTTTCAGACCCAGCGTCCGGTCTGTTGACCGACGCCAGCGTCTTCGCGACCAACTCGTTTTCACTTCTAACCTCTTCACCCTTGCTCCAATGTGCCAACCACCAAGTGTATCACTTTATGCATATGTGTTAGCATATTTTCACAAATATTTTCAAGGGTGTTAGCACTCCACTAGATCCTAAATGCATATGCAATGAATTAGAGCATCTAGTGGCACTTTGATAACCGTATTTCGATATGAGTTTCACCCCTCTTAATAGTACGGCTATCAATCCTAAATGTGATCACACTCGCTAAGTGTCTTGATCACCAAAACAAAATGGCTCCTACATTTTATACCTTTGCCTTGAGTCTTTTGTTTTTCTCTTTCTTCTTTTCCAAGTTTAAGCATTTGACCATCACCATGCCATCACCATTGTCATGATCTTCACCATTGCTTCATCACTTAGAGTAGTGCTACCTATCTCATAATCATCTTGATAAACTAGGTTAGCACTTAAGGTTTCATCAATTAACCAAAACCAAACTAGAGCTTTTAAACTCCTCCTTTTTGGTAATTGATGACAACCCTTATACAAAGATATGAATTAAAGTTCATTTGAATCCATGTTGCTTGTCCAAGCATATTTACCATGTGTAAAGGATATGGACAAGTTTCATGAACTCCAAATGGTAGCAATTGCTCCCCCTACATATGTGCTAAGAGTTTGGATTGTAGCTTGCACATATGCTTAGATAGGAAATATAGGAGACAATTTCTACCAATGATGCTAAGGTGTAAGAGATGGACCTTTGAAGCGTGATACCAATCGGAGTGCACCAATATACCATCCTTAGCACCATTAGTAACTAGACATATACAAAAAGACTAGAATACCCCGTGAGATCAACATTACATGCAAGGGTCTAGTTTCCATAGAATAAACATAAGTCTAGTTACTTAGCCTATGCATGCTAGTTTTTCATTTCAACATTCAAACCTACAACTAGCATACACCACACAAGCATGGATATTTGAAATTAAAACTTATGACATGCAAGCAAACATATGTTATGCTCATTCAAATGCACCATATAAGTTTATGAGCTTGCTCCCCCTATTTGTATGCTCAAAAATTGAATTGATCCCCTTCTTTTGTCATATATTATCTCTCCCCCTTTGTTTCACTATCTTTGTACATTATTTCTCCCCCTTTGTCATTAATGACCACAAAGGCTTAAAGTATAGATAGGGTAGGATTAATAATGTCAACAATTTGCACAAAAAGTGGCCTTAAATTATAGATATATTGGGGTGAGACCATGTGAAATGAGTATCATTTTCCCAATTTGGTTCAATCTAGATTACTTGCAAAAAGATATTTAACTCGGTTTGATCCAAGGACAAGCTTCTTCACACCTCCAAATAAGGGTTATCTTGTACCATGTTGAGTTAAACACTTATAGCTTATTTTCTAAATCAAACACTAGGTTTGCGAGCCCATAAACATGTCATATGCTACCACTAGATCATTTCAAACATATAAGTAATAGTGGTACCATACAAGCATCAAATTCATTTGACTTTCATGAATGAGCCTATTCAAATGTGAAATATGTCAAGATGCACTAATCATGTCCTTAGCAAGGATGTATGACATGCCAATCAACTTTTACCTTGGATTGCTCGAAGGAGAGGCATGTCATATAATGGGGGTGCATCAACACATATTGGAGAAGTCAAGTATGTTCAATTCATTCCTTAGCTTGCAAAACCTCTTCTCATCAAGTGGTTTGGTGAATATGTCGGCAAGTTGATCTTCGGTGCCCACACTCTCTATGCAAATGTCCCCTTTTTGTTGGTGATCTCTTATGAAATGATGTCGGACATCAATATGCTTTGTTCTTGAGTGTTGAACCGGGTTGTTGGTGAGCTTTACGGCACTTTCATTGTCACATAGCAATGGCACTTGCTTGAACTTGATTTCAAAGTCACTCAAAGTAGCCTTCATCCAAAGTAATTGAGCACAACAACTACCGGCCGAAATGTACTCCGCTTCGGCGGTTGAAAGTGCTACACTATTTTGCTTCTTTGATGACCAAGACACAAGTGATCTTTCCAATAGTTGACATGTGCCCGATGTGCTCTTTCTCTCAACTTTGCATCCCGTATAATTGGAATCCGAATATCCAATCAACTCAAATCTTACTCCTTTGGGATACCATAATCCAATATGTTGTGTATGCTTTAAGTACCTTAATATTCTCTTAGTTACCTTCAAATGACTTTCTCTTGGTGAGGCTTGAAATCTAGCACATATGCATACACTAAACATCACATCCGGCCTTGATGCGGTCACATAGAGTAGGCTTCCAATCATAGACCGATACATCTTTTGATCCACCATGTTGCCACTAGTATCACTATCCAAGCTTCCACTTGTTCCCATTGGTGTACTAATAGCTTTACTCTCATCCATTTCAAACTTCTTAAGCATGTCCTTGATATACTTGCCTTGACTTACAAATGTGCCATTCTTCATTTGCTTGATTTGAAGACCAAGGAAGTAACTAAGTTCTCCAATCATGGACATCTCAAACTCACTTGCCAGCATCTTGCCAAACTCCTCACAAAATTCTTGATTTGTTGACCCAAAGATGATATCATCAACATAGATTTGCATTACAAACAAGTCATTCCCAAGCTTCTTGGTGAAGAGAGTGGTGTTAACCTTTCCTATCTTGAATCCCTTAGAGAGTAGGAAATCTCTCAATCTCTCATACCATGCTCTAGGTGCTTGTTTCAATCCATACAAAGCCTTTCTCAACTTGAACACATGGTTGAGTTTCTTTTCATCTTCAAAACTGGGAGGTTGCTCAACATACACAAGCTCATTGATGTACCCATTGAGAAATACACTTTTCACATCCATTTGATATAACTTGATGTTGTGGGCACAAGCATAAGCTAGCAAGATCCTAATTACTTCCAATCTTATAACCGGGGCATATGTTTCTCCAAAGTCAAGACCTTCAACTTGAGTGTAACCTTGAGCCACTAATCTTGCTTTGTTCCTTATTACTATCCCATCTTGATCTTGCTTGTTCTGAAAGACCCACTTAGTTCCAATCACATTATGATCCTTAGGTCTCTTAACTAAATCCCATACTTGGTTTCATGTGAAGTTGTTTAGCTCTTCATGCATAGCATTGATCCAATCAACATCCCTCAAAGCTTCATCTATCTTCTTAGGCTCAATGGATGACACAAATGAGAAGTGCTCACAAAATGATGCCAATCTTGATCTAGTTTGTACTCCTCTTGAAATATCACCAATGATAGTATCCAATGGATGATCTCTTTCAACATTGGTTGGTTGAAGCACTTGCACTTGATTGCTTGCATTAGATTGATCACTTGGTTGAGATGATGAACTAGCCATTTGTTGATCTTGCATATTGCCATTACTAGTGCTTGCTTGGATTTGATCATGAGAACCACTAGATTGTATATTTGAGTTAGAGAGCACTTGATTCTTGTCATCTTCAATATCAATCACCTCTCTAGGCCTTAACTCACCAATGTCCATGTTCTTCATTGCATTGACCAATTGAGTGTCTTTTACATCATCTAGGTTCTCATCTTCCTCATGGGAACCATTTGTTTCATCAAATTCCACATCATGAACCTCCTCAAGAGTACCACTAGCCAAATTCCAAACTCTATAAGCCTTGCTAGTAGTGGAGTAGCCAAGCAAGAAACCTTCATCACATTTCTTTTCAAACTTGCTTAATCTAGTGCCTTTCTTTAATATATAGTATTTACAACCAAAGACCCGGAAGTATGCTATGTTGGGCTTTCTTCCATTCAATAGCTCATAAGATGTCTTTTCCATCATGGGGTGACAATAGAGTCGGTTGCTATAGTAGCAAGCCGTGTTGATTGCTTTGGCCCAAAATGAATGACTCACATTGTACTCACTCAACATTGATCTTGCCATGTCAATCAAAGTTCTATTCTTCCTTTCAACTAAGCCATTTGATTGGGGAGTGTACTTGGCCAAGAATTGATGTCTAATTCTAAATTCATCACACAACTCATAAATTCTAGTGTTCTTGAATTCACTACCATTGTCACTTCTAACTTTCTTGATGGTTGTTTCAAACTCATTGTGAATGCCCTTGACAAATGATTTGAATATTGCAAACACATCACTCTTGTCACCAAGAAAGAACACCCATGTGTATCTAGTGAAATCATCCACAATCACAAACCTATATTTATTTACACTAATGCTAGTGTATGTGGTTGGTCCAAACAAGTCCATGTGCATCAACTCAAATGCCTTAGATGTGCTCATTATGCTCTTCTTAGGATGTGTATTACCAACTTGCTTTCCGGCTTGACATGCACTACATAGCTTATCCTTCTCAAATGTGACATCTTTCAAGCCTCTAATTAGGTCATGCTTAATCAATTTGTTCAATTGTTTCATTCCAATATGACCAAGCCTTCTATGCCATAACCAACCCATGCTAGACTTAGTGATCAAACATGTTGATAATTGAGCTTCTCTAGCATTGAAATCAACTAAGTATAGATTCTCATATCTAAATCCTTTGAATATCAAGTTAGAGCCATCTACACTTATAATCTCTACATCATCCACACCAAATATGCACTTGAATCCAAGATCACACAATTGAGCTATCGACAATAAGTTAAAGTTCAAGCTCTCTACTAGTAGCACATTGGAAATGCTCAAATCATTGGATATTGTAATCTTACCAAGCCCTTTGACCTTGCCTTTGCCATTGTCACCAAATGTTATACTATCAATCCCATTGCTCTTGCTTTCATTGATTGAATTGAACATTCTTAATCATCGGTCATGTGTTGTGTGCATCCACTATCAAGCACCCAATGCCTTCTCCCGGCTTTATAATTTACTTATAAAAGAAGATCAATTTCTTTTAGATACCCAAACTTGCTTGGGTCCTTGTAGGTTAGTCACCAAGGTCTTTGGTACCCAAATGGCCTTCTTCTTTAGGGCCCACAATTGGTGTACCAATAAACTTAGCCTTCACACCATTGGCACCCTTATAAAGCATGTAACAAGAATCAAATTTGATTGAGGATACATTAGGTAGCTTGTTCTTGTTAGTTTTGCAATTTTGCTTTATATGCCTAACTTGCTTGCATCTATTACAAAACCGACCATTGCCCATCACAAAGCTAGCTTTGGGAGTGACAAAGGCCGCCTTGTCTTTCTTGGGGGTATAGCCTAATCCTTCTTTGTTGAGAGAAAACCTTTGGCTACCTAAGCACTTTAGCAAGTGGGCTTCTCCACCATAGACATTGCCTAAGACACGAGTAAGCTCATTCACCTCCTTCTTGAGGTTCTCATTTTCCACCATAAGTGATGCATCATTTATAGATGGAGTGGAAGTGGTAGTGCTACAAGAGGTGTTAGTAGGAGCAACAATAATGGGTTTATGAAAAGATTCATTAATAAGATCACATGTTAGTCCCACATCACATGTTATGATCACTTGCTCCTTCTTGGCTTCCTCCACTTTGACTTGCTCAATGAGAGAGGAGTGAGCCTTTTCAAGCTTAGAGTGAGCTTTGCCAAGCTTCTCATGGGCTTCCATTAGCCTCTCATGAGTGGCATTGAGCTCATCAAGGGATTGCTCAAGAAATTTGACTTTCTTGTTCAATTCCTTGCACTCCTTTCTCTTCATCTCAAAGCAAGTATGCACTTGCTCACACATGTCCATGAGCTCCTCCTTGGAGTACTCCTCATTATCATCATCACTCCTACAAGCATCACTTTCACATTCATCATCATCACTCACATCATATTTTACCTTGGTAGGTTTTGCCATGAGGCACGTCAATGGAGTGTCGAAGATGGAGGGCTTGTTGTTGATGGCGATGCTTGCTAGTGCTCTCTTGATAGATTTCTTGTCATTGTCACTAGAGCTATCACTATCCGAAGAGCCATCACTATCCCATGTGACCACATAGCCTCCACCCTTCTTCTTCTTTTGGAAGGTCATTCTCTTCTCCTTCTTTTCTTTCTTATCCTCCTTGTGCTTCTTCTTCTCATCCTTATCATTGTCACTATTGTATGGACAATTTGCTACTACATGATCGGGGCTTTTGCAATTATAGCATCTTCTCACATACTCTTTCTTCTTGGTGTGATCTCTTCTCTTTCTTGCACCATAGCCCTTCTTCTTCATAAATTTTCCCATCTTGCGCACAAAGAGAGCCATAGCTTCATCATCAATATCACTAAGATCATCATCATCACTTGATTCTTTCTTGGACTTGCCCTTATTTTTGTATGATGATGAACTAGCCTTGAATGCTATGCTTTTCTTCTTCTTATCCTCTTCTTCCTTCTTGTCCTCCTTGTCATCCCCCTCCCTTTTCCACACGGTATGTCTCTTGTGTCATGACATCACCTAGTACTTGGTTGGGGGTAATGTCCTTCAATCCTCCTCTTATGATGAGCAATCTTAACATCTCAAATCTTGGAGGTAAGCACATCAAGAATCGATGGGAGACATCATCATCCTTGATCTTCTCTCCCAATACCTTCAAGTCATTGACAATGACTTGCAATCAATGGAACATCTCCGGAATGCTCTCATCATCCTTCATCTTGAAACTTGTCAACTTGTCCTTGAGGATGTACAACTTGGCACTCTTCACCGCCGGTATGCCCTCATATGTTTCCTCCAATCTCTTCCACACCTCATTTGCTCTATCACAATCCTTGATTTGCTCAAACACCTTTGAATCAATGGCATTGTATATGGTGTTGAGAGCCATTGTATTGCATTGCTTGTTGATCTTATCTTGATTGGTTGGATCATCGGGATCAATGATAGCATAGTCATTTTCGGTCACTTCCCATACTTGATCATTGATTGAACCAAGATACATCCTCATCTTTCTCTTCCAATAATCATAGCATGTGCCATCAAAGAACGGTGGATTTGCCCCCCACATGGTTGAACATAACTTGAGCCATAATTTGACACCGAGGTTGTTAAGCCTTAATCAAACGATGACCACGGCTCTGATACCACTTGAAAGGTCCTAATATGGCTAGAGGGGGGTGAATAGCCTATTTAAAAATCTACAAATCAACTAGAGCAATTTGATTAGTATGACAAATAGCGTCATGCAAACTTGCTCTAGCTCTACAAGGGTTGCAAGCCACCTATCCAACAATTCTAGTTGCAATGATTACTTAGGCACCCAAACTTGCTATGTAACTACTCACTAAGAGCTCTCAATCTTGCTACTCTAAAGAGCTCAACTAGATGAATGACAATAATAAAGCAAGCTCTCAATTCTAATTACACTAAAGAGCTTGTATCAACTAGTTTGCAAGAATGTAAATAGGTGAGTAGGGTGATTATACCACCGTGTAGGGGATGAACCAATCACAAGATGAAGATTAAGCCAATCACCGGGAGAATGCAAATGACAAGAGACAACCGATTTTTCTCCCAAGGTTCACGTGCTTGCCAACACGCTAGTTCCCGTTGTGTCGACCAACACTTGGTGGTTCGGCGGCTAAGAGGTGTTTCACAAACCTCGTCCACACGATAGGACACTGCAAGAACCGACCTACAAGTGAGGTAACTCAATGACACGAGCAATTTACTAGAGTTACCTTTCGGCGCTCCGCCGGGGAAGGTACAACTCCTCTCACAATCACCGGAGATGGCTACGAACAATCACCAACTCATGCCAATCCTCCACCGCTGCACTGAGCCATCTAGGTGGTGGCAACCACCAAGAGTAACAAGTAAAATCCGTAGCGCAACACGAATACCAAGTGCCTCTAGATGCAATCACTCAAGCAATGCACTTGGATTCTCTCTCAATCTCACAAAGATGATGAATCAATGATGGAGATAAGTGGGAGGACTTTGGCTAAGCTC
This sequence comes from Miscanthus floridulus, assembly GCF_019320115.1. Classification (NCBI taxonomy): domain Eukaryota; kingdom Viridiplantae; phylum Streptophyta; class Magnoliopsida; order Poales; family Poaceae; genus Miscanthus; species Miscanthus floridulus. The sequence goes on along the minus strand of NC_089581.1, from coordinate 11,634,696 downwards.
ACAAGGTTGCTATGTCAATGAAAATGTGCAAGAGTTACCCCTTGAGCCGGCCATGGGGCTATAAATAGAGCCCCAATCAAATAGAGCCGTTATACCTCTTCACTGGGCAAAAACGCGCTCTGACCGGACGCTCCGGTCATACTGACTGGACCCTGGACTCAGCATCCGGTCCACTGATTCATGCCATGTGTCACTAGCTTTCAAACGTTGTTCGTCAATTTTCAACGGCTACGTACTTGACCGGACTGCTCTGGCTAAACTGACCGGACGCAGAAGCCTCAGCGTCCGATCGTTTCCAGTAAGCTCCCCGAGGCATATTTCTTCGACCAGACGTGTCCGGTCCACCTTGATGACCAGACCCAGGCCACGTCCGGTGTGCAGTACCCTAGGTACTGTGCTGACCGACCAGCTCGACTGGACGCATGCTACCAGCTGTCCGGTGCTTTCAGACCCTAGCGTCCGGTCAGTTGACCGACGCCAGCGTCTTCGCGACCAACTCGTTTTCACTTCTAACCTTCTTCACCCTTGCTCCAATGTGCCAACCATCAAGTGTATCACTTTGTGCACATGTGTTAGCATATTTTCACAAATATTTTCAAGGGTGTTAGCACTCCAGTAGATCCTAAATGCATATGCAATGAATTAGAGCATCTAGTGGCACTTTGATAACCGTATTTCGATACGAGTTTCACCCCTTTTAATATTATGGCTATCAATCCTAAATGTGACCACACTCGCTAAGTGTCTTAATCACCAAAACAAAATGGCTCCTACATTTTATACCTTTGCCTTGAGCCTTTTGTTTTTCTCTTTTTTCTTTTCTAAGTTTAAGCATTTGACCGTCACCATGCCATCACCATTGTTATGATCTTCACTATTGCTTCATCACTTGGAGTAGTGCTACCTATCTCATAATCATCTTGATAAACTAGGTTAGTACTTAGGGTTTCATCAATTAACCAAAACCAAACTAGAGCTTTCACAAGTCGTACCGGAATGCCTGCGATTCATGAATCAATGCCCCCAGCTAGGTACCCCGAAAACACATGCCCCGCTTGTACCCAAGGCACAAGCAGGACCAATCCATCACCCTCCTGTCCTAGATGTCTAGGTCCCCGTCTAAACTAGGACTCCAAGCCCTCATCTTTGAGTCCCGGACTCAGTGCGGTGCAAGGACCTCCTAACCCAAAAACCACCCTAACAGTCGGTCCGAAAAAGAGCCGGATCCACGACAAGTGAGCAACAAGTCTTCCAAGCGCCCATACCTGAGTATGTGCTTGAGATAATAAGTCTGTGACTTGCCTAGCGTCTTATGCAACAGACGGTCCTTAACCGACACAGACAGGGAAAATAGTGTAACCAAGCTATGCCACGCATCCACAGCGACACAACCTCTTACACCCACCAATACACAAACCATATCCCTGCTCGGTCACTATTTTTCCTTTCCACCATTTATATTTTTCAAGTGATAATAATATAGTAATATATTCCCTATCTTTCGCGAGTGACAGGCAATCACTCGACTTCTACCAGAGTCCTATAGCATAGCAATCTACACGATCCTGTAATACTAGTAAGACTCATATGATAAATATATATATATATATATATATATATATATATATATATATATATATATATATATATATATATGCAAGTGGATTTTATTCAACTCCTAAAAACTTAATGCACAAATATAATTTAAAGTGCAGAAAAGTAGGAGTTATGCACTGGGGCTTGCCTGGGTAAGATATATATATTAAAAGTTAGTATATATCTTCAGATCATCTACCATCAACTGAATAGAAAAGCCCATCGTATCATCTCCTAGAGAGAATACCATTACACCATCTTTGGATTCCCAATCATCCTTCAATTGATCCATTGATCCATCATCGTACCTATATGATATGCATTGAGGCAAATGCATAGATGTAAATAACCAATGACAACCGGAATGCTTAGAAATCCGATCACGCCTTACAAGCTAACGAGATAGCTCAAACGCTGCTCTACGTATCCATGTTGCCGAATAAGGCGTTATTTCCCAACAATTGTTTTAGTTATACAATTCCAAGAAGTTTCTTTATTTCATTCTATCGATTTAATCTTTATTTGAATTAGGACATCATTATCTATCTAGCAACTAATTATTCTGTTGCTACAAAAATTACATTGAGCACCTAATATTGCTAGAAACCTACTGTAAAAATTTCAGACCCAACACTATTACCAATTTATTACAACAATTCCTACAAGTTTATATTTTCCCCTATTAAGTATCTCAAATTAATTATATAGATTCAAGAATATTATCAAACTATGTAAACAAAATATACTGACAGATGGATCATGATTTTAGAAACTTAACAAAATTAGTTTCATAATTTTTGGATCCATATACTATTTTATATTGATTTTACAATTTAAACTAGAAACCTATTTTAGAAAAGCATTTCGAAAATGGAAAAGGGTCGGCGGCCACTAACTGACCCAGCAGAAAACCGCGCACACGCGGCCCAGGCGAGGCGGCACAGGCCGGCCCAAGCGCGCAGGCGTGAACGGCCCAGCAACACGGGAGCATGCCGGCCCAGGCACGGCGGCCAAAGGTCAGCCCAGCGCGGGCGAGCCCCAGGCTTGCTTGACCAACGACCTAGGCAGCAAGGCAGCCCAACACACGCGTGGCCCACAAGGCACGCGTGCGGCCTACTGACCAGGCGACCTAGTACAAGCAGGCTGGCCCATGACGGAAGACCTAGCGGTGGTGCCCCATTTTGCAAAAACGCCTCTGCATTTTCTCAAAACTACCCCGCAGTCCAACATATACTATTCGTATGAGTCACATATTTCGCAGTAAGGACCCTATATAAAATTTCTGCTTGGATTCATATCATTCACTTCATCTTCTACATATAGAGGAGCAGAGGAGCATCGGGCCGACGGGCACGGCCAGCCAAATCCTGGCCACCATCGCACCCGCCAGTGGGGAAAGACAGCACGGAGCAGCGGCGGAGGTGGAGCGGCGCAACAACGGGGTGTGCCGGTGGCATTGTGGTGGTGGAAGGCACAACAATGGCGGGTGCATGTGCAAGACAACAGCTTGGGGCCATGGGGGCTCGGTTGCGCCTGTGAGCGCGGTGGCCGAGCAGCGGGGAAGGAAGGGACAACGCTGTGGCATGGACGCACCGAGGAGCAGCAGGCCCAGCGTAGGGCTAGGGGCACGCGCACGGGAGGGCTGGCACCAACACGAACGACCATGGCATGGATGCAGTGCGGAGAGCTACGATTGTGAGACATGACGACTGCAGGTGTAGGCCTAGGCAGATGTTGTGGGGCAGGGCGGCTGGCGAGGGCAGAGAAGGGGAAGATGGCGCTGCAGTACGACTCCACAGCTCCGGCTGCCTTGCGCTGCTCGTGCCGGGATAAGGCATGGCCCAGCGGCCATGCGTGGCCACAACGGAGGAGGAAAAAGGATGGGGCGCCAGCACACAGGGGAACAGGAGGAGCGGTGCTGCTGAGCAGTAGGCCCAGCACGGGGCCGAGGGGCACGTGCGCTCGCACGTTGTGGGAAGGGGCGGCTACGGTGGCCTAGCGTAGGAGGCATGCCGACAGTGGGGCACTGGGGCTACTCTAGGTGGGAGCGGGCTACGGTAGAGCAAAGAAGAATGGCACAAGAGGAAAAGTGAGGAGGCAGCGCTATGGGCACGAGCCTGGCGTGCGTCGCGGAGAGGAAAAAGAGATGGTCACAACAAGCAAGGACAGATCGTAGAGGCAAGGAGACAGAGTGAGCAGCGGCTCGGCATAGGCACACAAGACAAGCAAGGCATACAGGAGCTGGGATGCCTCCTCCACGGCAGTAGAAAAGAAATGGAGGGAAGCAGCACGAGGGAGGGACACTTCGTACACATGCTAGAGCACTGACGCTAAGGCAGGTTGGGACGGCGTAACGTGGCCAGTAGTGGCAGGCAAGGACAAGGCCACAACCACAGAAATGGAAAAGGAGGAAAACAAGAGTGTTCGGCCAACTTCCATTACGCATGGCAGCGCAGAGATAATGAAGAGGCAGACAAATAGAGACAGTAACAGTAGAGACAAGCAAGGTAGGCAATACAAGCAAGGTAGGCAGCGGAGGCAAGACAGACATCGACGCTGACGGTGAACGCACGCCGGGAGGAGAGGAAATGAGGTAGGTCCAAGCATACCAAACAAAGAGAAAGAGGGCATGCAAGCAAAGTAGGACACGACAGCAGCAGCCCGGCACATGTTCCACGCGCTACGACACGGCAATGGCGCCCCTATGCGTGGCCTGTGCGCGAAACAGTAGCAGCATGGCTCTTTCTCAATAACGTGCGCCAGGGTACGTACGTGAGGGAACATGCTACAGCAGAAACACGTGGGCACCGTGTGGCTCTACTGGTTGCCTGCCTGTGCGTGAGACAACGCGACACGGAGGTGACAGCGATACGTTGCCGACAACTATAAAAGAGCTAAATCCTATTGACTTTCACCAATAAACATCGCACGCGATAGCTCATACTCGTACCAAGCCATGGAACACAATATTACGGCGTTATGTAATTATTTTGCGCAAAACAAATCGCCACAAACAATGTTTTAAAATATAATTTCTGATTTTTACCGTTGACGTGAAAGGCTGGTTTTTAAAATTTTAAAATCCGAGAAAATCGTTTTGGTAATTTTTCTTAGGCCTAAATCATGGTGCTAAACAAGATTGTAACACCAGTGTGTTATAGCCGCCGCGTATGAGAGCTATGCACGCCGCCAACTCAAGGGCGAGTTTCAACCTTGCCGCCGGGCGGACGAGTTGCGACCCCGCCAATGCACGGATGAGCTATGGCATGTCGGCGGAGGAGGCAACTCGGGGCACTGGTGGAGGAGGCGGCTCGGGGCGCTGCGCGGAGGAGGCCTGGGGCGGCATGCGTCCAGCCTCCGGTGGAGGAGGGCGGGCAGCGCACTGTAGGAGCACCAGTGGAGAAGGCGCAGGCACCGGCAGAGGAAAGCAGAGTGCCGAGCTCGAACTCAGTGGGTTAGGGATGGTTTAGCCCTGTCCGTTTGAACTTATCGTCGTATCGTTTTAGCGAAATAACAGTGTTTTTCTCTCATAACAAATCAACATTAACATCAAACGTTTTCTAGCCAACCGAACAGGGCCGAAAGGGATAAAGCCAGGGAAGAAAAGGAAAAAAATAAAATACAATGACATATGGGTCCCATCTGTCAGTACCTGATCCCACTTTTGATGTCTCTAGACTAAACAGAACGGGTTGGTCCCTTCCCTTCCCAACCAAACAAAAAATAGAGTCGTCTCATCCCACTAAGCAAAGTCAGGACCATCCTGTTCCATCTTGCCTCCCCAACCAAACGGTAACTAAGTAAAGGATGTTATGGAGCATCTTTGGGCACATAGGCTTTCAATGGGGTGCTCAGTTCCTTTTTGTTTCAGCAAATGCCACCGTACTAGAAACTTTTAAATGTACTCCGTACCTTTGAAATTACTATAGACCACATTATCTTTATTATTAATTCAAATATCTTTATTTTGATCAAGTTTATAGAATAATACTTCTAATTTTTGTGTAAGCCGAATAATAATACTTCCACTGTTCCAAGTTATAAGAAGTTTTGTGTGGGAGATACGACTCCTGGTATCCACAAGACAAGACATGGGCCGCACCATCAGAGGTGCCCTAGCCCACAAGATCAAGGCGTGCACGGCACTGGTCGACGTGCACCGCAAGATATTCTATAGTACCAAATAGGATAATTTCCTTGTAACCCTACCCCTCTAGAGTATATAAGGAGAGGCAGGGGTCTCCTAGTCGATAGCTACTACATCTCAATACAATACACCAAAGACATAGGACGTAGGGTATTACATTGATTAGACGGTTCAAACCTGTCTAAATCGCTGTCTCTACGCCTTGTGTCACCATCCGGTTCCTGATCACACGCACCTCCATCGATCAATCTACCTTCGTGGGATACCCCTCGGAGAACTGTCGAGCATCTTTTATCGACAGTTGGCACCCACTATGGGGCTCATGCGCGCTGATCCCTAGCGAACCAGATGGTGTAACTCAATATCAACATCCTTCACGACAACTCGGTTGATCGCGTCGACATCCTTCGATAACCACGGCGCACGTCTTCGTACGCGGATTGACACCACCAAGCTCCGACTACATCTATCCTACTCCAATACGAGATCAACTTCGTTCTAGCCATCAAGCGAGCCGCTAAGCGAGCTGCCCACGTTGCCGACCAGATAACGCCATACGACGTCGACCAGACTTTCTGTCTACAGCTAAGTCACGCTTTAATATTTTTCTAAATATTCTCCAATCTTCGTATATCGTCATAATGTTTCTCTGAGCTGTTTTCTCTATGTTTGCTCTCCAAATGATTTTCTGAACCCCCGAACAGTCAAGTTGATGCTCGGATGTCCCCAGAGACAGCCTTGTCTCTGGCTCCTCTCTACACATGCATGAGTGTCTGTCCTCTGCGTTATGGGTGGTCGGTAGCGGCTCCTTAGCGACATTTTATTCTTCCTACACGCACACGGGCTCCACGCTCCGCATTATGGTTAACGAGCTGCTAGGGCTGGAGACTATCTACACCTAACTGGTTGGACGATTTATATTAAATATAAATACATCTTCAGAATACACTAAGTGTTCACACCAACGATGACCGAGCTGCATACCTATTTCATCACATTACTGATTTCTTCTCTGAGTTCATATAGTTTACATCATGTACTACCCGTTCTACACATTTTGTATTGCATGATCATCGTCTAGGTGGTCGGACCACCTTAGGTGCTTGGACTTCTCCACCGATCAACTGGTCGAGGACCACTAGTTAATGGACTTCATCGGTCGACCAAGTTGATCGGACTGTTTGTCGATCGCTTCTACTCAATGCTCACTTTGCCGCCGACCAGTTGACCCGACGGGTTGTCGCTCCGTTGCTTCAATCGCCAGGCTACGAACGCCAGGGACCTCCGTCGATACTCGGTCATTCGCCAGCTACACAAAACCGAGAACTCCTCTCCCATCTAGACTACGTTGGAGCTCTGGTGCTCGAACATCGCTAGCTATGCGTGGGAGACTCTCGGTGCTCGAACATCGCCAGCTATGTCGGGGACTCCTCGGTGCTCGCCAGCTACGTCGGGGACTCCTCATTGCTTGGACATCGTCAGCTACGCTGGAGACTCCTCGGTGCTTGGATTCTTCATGCAAGCATCGCTAGCTAAGCTGAGGACTCATTTGGTGGTTGGATCTTGCTACGTCTCATCGGTGTGCTATCAAGCTGCTCCATGTTGTTCGGATCAGGGTGCTGATTTTGGGTAGCACGTCTAGGGTCTTGATACGCGCATGTTAGATGACGTCGGTAAGCTTTTAGACTTCTTTTCTTTGACCCTGCTATAAGATTCATTCTTTGTCTTCTAGCAGACTCGGGGACTAAGTGGCTACACTTCATCTGGTAGTGAATGTAGTGCTTATTTCTTGATTTACCCTCCTTATTGATGGAGTCTAAGTGGCTACACTTCTCCTAAAGGAAAGAATTTTCAAATTTTATCTTGACCTCCTTACATCCTTACTTGGGATACACTGCTCGGCGATGGTTCACACAGCTCGGCGATGGCTCACACTACTCGACGATGGTTCACACTGCTCGGCGACGGTTCACAATTGCTCGGCAACTCATCATGGTGGTCGGACCATGAGTCTGACTGCTCGGCTTTGTTCGCACCTGCTCGGACAAGCTCAAGACGACGTTGCTCAAAGGATACAAGGCGCTCGAGGACTAGCTGTGGGGGATATGACCCCCGGTATCCACAAGACAAGACATGGGCCACACCATCAGAGGTGGCCCAACCCACAAGATCAAGGCGTGCACGGCATTGGTCGACGTGCACTGCAAGATATTATATAGTACTAAATATGATATTTTCCTTATAACCATACCCCTCCAGAGTACATAAGGAGAGACAGGGGTCCCATAGTCGACAGCTTCTACATCTCAATACAATACACCAAAGATACAAGATGTAGGGTATTACGTCGATCAAACGGCTCGAACCTGTCTAAATCGCTGTCTCTACGCCTTGTGTCACCATCCGGTTCCTGATCACGCGCACCTCCATCGATCAATCTATCTTCATGGGATACCCCTCGAAGGACTGCCGATCATCTTTTGTCGACATTTTGGATTTTCTAGATACATTGCTTTTACTAGATAAATGTATGTCTTTGATTATATTTTTAGAAAAATACATTTCATAATTAATATACTTATTCAATATAATTAATGTTAGTAATTTATTCAAAGTTAAAATTGTTTGATTTCTCGGGAAGTAAGCACCGCATTCTTTTTTTAGATAGAAGGGAGTATAGAGTATTGTTTCCCTCTGCTTATATATCATTTTAGTGTTATTCTAAGTAAATTTTTTTCATTACTTTGTCCAAGTTTTTTAAAAAGTAGCTCATAGATCCTTTTTTTGAAAAAATATATCCAAGTTAACTTTTTCCTCTTACTTTGTCCAAGTTGTAAACAAGTTTACATCTATGAGTTAAAAAAAATACACTATCAAAACATATTTCATACATAATTTAATTAAACTAAATTGATATTATATTACATAGGCATATACTTGGTCAAACTTATGACAGTTTGACTTATCCAAGATTTAAAATTATACTCCTTTTTTAACGGAGGGGGTACGTAATAGAAAGTTGTACATCCCGTCTCTCTCCCTGTACTATCCCATTCTTGATACGCAAGGATAATGACGAGAATGACCATTTCGTCCACGCGTGAAACGCTGACTCTACCAGTTCAAACTTGCATCTGTCGCACAGTCGAATTTGCCCTCTTTTTATTCCCCTTCGTCTCAAATCAAAAGAGGCCGAGATCATCACGGCTCCAATAGAGGGCCCACCATCCCAGTCAGAGCCAGCGGGCCGGACGCATCGCCGCCCGCGGCCCAGGCCCGCCGTCCACTGGCCCCAAACTCCCGCCTGGCCCTCATGAAAGCGATCGTCTCACCGACATCTTGACCCCGCACGTCACATGCCCCACATGTCACTCTCACCCTCGACCCATGAAGCCGTGTACGCCACACACGCCCTACGCCCAGACCCACCCACACGAAGCGGCGCGTCCGCGTCCGCGTCCGCGTATATGGGCTGTGTTTAGTTGTAAGAATTTGGATTTTGGGGCTACTGTAGCACGTTCGTTTTTATTTGGTAAATAGTATTTAAACATGGACTAATTAGGTTCAAAACGTTCGTCTCGTAATTTCCCACCAAACTGTGCAATTAGTTTTTCTTTTCGTCTACATTTAATGCTCCATGCATGAGCCGTAAACATTCGATGTGACAGGTACTGTAACAACTTTTTGGAAATTAGAGTGGACCTAAACAAGGGCATGATTATGAACGCGCAGCTCTCCGGAGAATTTCGCCGCGCCACCCAAAACCCGCAGCAGCCCGCATATATAAAAAAAGAAAAGAAAAGAAGAAACCCCCCGCAGCCAACAACAGCCAACAGAAGAGGAGGGGTTCCTTCTCCTTGCTTGCTCCTCCCGTCTGCGTGCGTGCGTGCGATCGACGCAGAGGCGCGCGCGGGCGCTCGCACCGCCCCGATCCGATGGCCTTCATGCGCTCCCACGTGAGTACCCCGCTCCTTCCTTCCTCTCGTCAATCCGCTCGCGCTCTGTGGCGATTCGCGCGCGCTGTGGTGTAGATCCGTGTGGCGTGTGGGAACTGGGTCGGTTCCGCGCGATCTGGGTGCGCTAGTTCGTGGAGGGCTGCCCCGGGTTAGATCTCCTTGGGGAGGGATTGATTTGACCTTACCCACTGTTCATCCGGATGTTCATTTGTTCTGACTGCAATTATGTGTATCGCCTATATATGTACTTACATGTTTACTTGTAAAATCAAGTAGATATATAGTAAGTCGCTAGTAGATATTCAGACCTTGAGTTTGAGAATCCGTGCTGGAAAATGGCTTTAGCTGTGGAACTGGGGGATGGTGTGAAATTGGAGTTGAGCTGTGGAACCGGAAGTGAGTACATAGTCAGGACAGGACTCCACACTATTTTTTTTTTTAGTTTTGAGTTGGGAATGTTCTTAGTTCATTCCTGTAAGGCAAGAAAACTTAGGTCGTCCCCAGATGAAATACTGCCAGTCTTTGATAGTTCTCTGGTTAACATGTGCTGCAATTGACACAGTTTTTCTTTTCAAATCATCCGAATCAATATGTGGCTACTTTGTAATAAGTTCTTTTATTTTTTTTAAAAATGTGTTATGCTTGCTTGCATAGAGACTTTCCATGCCCTGGAGGGATGGACATGGTAGGTATAGTCATATTCCTGCTTCCACTAAGTGGAGATATTTGGAGTATGCCTCTTACACTGGACAATTTCTTTGATATCCTAGTCCTAGGTGCCTTTTATGTTATTGTGGGGACGGTGAACTGCATTCTCACACAGTTGGCCATCTATATGGGATGCAATTGATTGAATTAAGATTAGCATGGATGATTGAGATTCTGTTAGGTGCTGGGTCTAATCCTGTCCATGATTGTGCAATCACTGAACTGTTCATTGTGCAAGTGATTTTACATGTTATGAAGCATGGTTCCAATTTTCAATCCTGGATAGGGAGTATCTGGAGGGATTTTCTGTATGTCTGTGTAATTTTGATTAGGCAATCTTGCTGGATAAAAATTTTGTATGGTTTCCTGTATGTGGAAGGTATACAACTTTTATGGAATCGTGGCTACATAACTACAGTTGATACATCGGAAGATTGGAATGTTGTTAATCTTCTAGTTACTACATAACCATTATGCCTGTTTCGCAATCAAACAGTTCATCTTGTATTTCAGTTTTTTAGCCTTGATTTTCTTTTTAACTTCTGCACAATTCTCTGCAGTCAAATGCATCTTCCGGCATGGGAGTTGCCCCTAACATTAGGGAGACATTTGTTGAGCTCCAAATGAAGAAGGCATTCCGATATGTCATCTTCAAAATCGAAGAGAAGCAAAAGCAGGTGGTTGTGGAGAAGACAGGGGCTACTACTGAAAGCTATGATGATTTTTTGGCCTCTCTCCCAGAGAATGACTGCCGATATGCTCTCTATGATTTTGATTTTGTTACTGGGGAGAACGTGCAGAAAAGCAAGATTTTCTTCATTGCCTGGTGAGATTCAGAATCATTTATGCATATATCTTTATTTTGTTTCATTCATGTTTAGCTGTAGTGCCAATGCCAATGAAACTAAACTAGATCCCATAGAAATAGCTAAAGAGGTAAACTGTTGATGAGTTAGTGATTTTAGGATTCTACATACTTACAAAAAAAAAGTACTTGGATGCTTAAAATGCACCAAGCACAGTAAACTTAACATGCTAATTATTTAAGCACTTCCTTACTCCTTTTGAACATTATTAACTCAGTATTGAACTATAAGGCTTGGATTGGATCTTGTGATGTGATCTTGCTATGATAGCTCCCACCACCTCTAGTTTAATACTGTTTGCCTGGCAACCCATACTAGTTAGCAATTTAGTAGCTCTGGCCACAAGGAATGACAATGCATGTGGTGCAATAGTTAGGAATATTCTTGACAATAATTGTTCAATTCTTTTATGTAGATTCTGAGGTTGACTTTTTTGGACTGTACTATATGTATCCTTATGATGTCTTCAATTCTTTCATGTTCAACTGTAGCCACTCTGGCCTTCCTGCTGATTTCCCTTCACCAAACCTTTTACCTAACCCGCTATTATTCCAGGTCCCCATCAACATCCCGCATCCGTGCTAAGATGCTGTACTCCACCTCGAAGGACCGCATCAAGCACGAGCTCGACGGGTTCCACTATGAGATCCAGGCGACCGACCCATCAGAGGTGGACATTGAGGTTCTCCGGGAGCGGGCTCACTGAAGCTGGTTCGCCTTTGAAGGGACCTGTGGAGGGCCGTGAACCTTCGGTCAGATGCAAATTCTATTATCAATGATGAAGCACCCGCCGTGGTATTTGTTAATAAGTTCCTGTAAGCATATCATTTAGTCGCGACGCATGACTCTAGCTGGTGAAGCGTTATCGAAGCCTGTATCGGTATGAGGTTTGGTTGTCTGAGCCTGTAAACGAAGCAAGATTTGCAAACTTGTTATATTGTGGTATTGATGATACTGGATTACTGGCTGTGGCCTGTGGGTTGTTCGGGAATGGCGGTTTATGGTTGGTCTGGGTCTGGTGTGTGGACGTGGTTGTGGGTTGTTCGGGATTGCCTTGATTGGTCTGGTGTCTGGCCCCCGGTTGGTCTGATTGTCTGTATCTGTTAGATATTTACTTGTGCTAATGAAACCTGGTTCCAAGTTTCAGACCGTAATTTACCCGTTGCTGGCGAATGCTGTTGTGTTGCTGGAGATTGGAGTTTAAGACTGGGGGAAGCTTTATCCGTAATTGTCGTGTTGGCAAACTATTAGGTTGTCACATCATGGCTGCGGTTTTGCATGTGCAAATGGTTGTCGTCGCCTGTTAGTCTGGCAGCGTTTTGCCCCAGATCAGGACTCGATCTGCTGATACTAGTATCTCTCTCTGCAAAAATGTGCAAGTGCAAATGCTCGAAATCGGGCACCAGGCAGCTGCCATAGTGCGCAGCGCAACCAAGCAGCCTCCGTGTCGGTGTGCCGCCACCCAACCCAGCCAGAGCGGGCATGATGATGATCAGACATCAGAGGTTGGAGATAGGCGTTACTAAGAGAGAGGCTGGGGAACAGGCGCTCAGGTAACGGATCAAAAAAGAAAAAATGACGATGGTCTTTGTGTTACTGTCATGGCCATAGCTGGAGTATCTGTGTCACTGTCATGGCCAGCTGTTTGTGTCACTGTCATGGCCATAGTTGGAGTATCCTTTTTTCCAGAGATCATGACGACACAAATAAATACATGCTGACAGGATGATTGTGGACTGTGGTTTGGTTCATCTAATCTAATGGCGATGGTTATGCTGAATGCTGATATGCTATGGCTTTTCCTGCGGCAGATCCATGCTATGCTTGTCATGACCACAATATCCCAACTCGTTGTTGGGCTACTATTCTACTGTAATAGATCTTGAAGAATTGGCAGGATGGGGATTTATAGTTGGTATCCCTCCTGTGACAGTACTGCTGGTGCCTTTATCTAATCTAAGAAAAGGGAAGACAGAAAAAAAAAAGAATCTTGAGCTCTTCGATCATATGCTCAAATTCGAGGTTCAGTGCCCCCCTTCAGTTCTTTGCTCCAAGAACTTCGAAGAATAAATTAAAGGAACAACGCAAAGCTTCTGATTAACGTTTGCGACAAAACGCGTGCATGACAGATATATGTGCTGCACTACACTAATCGTCCAAAGCACTAGGAACTATGCTGGCAGCACGATAGTAATAGTACAGTATATCTCCTCTATTTCTAGCTCAAAATACGTACGATCGATGCGCTAGCTGTGAAATCTTGAAAGAAAGATACTACAACACACCACAAGGTTAATTACACTGATGACGACTAGGATATTGCTAGCAAAGATGATACAAAAGGTGACTGATGAGAACTTCTGAAGACCCTAACCTCACACTCTCACTCTCTCTGATCGTTACATCAGCTTGAGGAAAAGGAGGCATGAGACCGTCACCTTCTTCCTCCTCCGTGTTCTGCTTCTGATGAGCTGAACTATTGCTTGGAAGCATCTGATGTTGCAGGGGATCCTGAGCACGCCCTTCTGATCATACCCAAACTCCATGGCCGCGAGCTCCAGCAGCCCGGTGAAGTAGGGGTGCTGAAGAACCTTCCTGTGCACCAGAACCCTCTTCAACTCCTCACCCTCGCCGACAAGCAACGGGATGTGCCCTCGCTTCACTGACGCGCTCTTCCCCATCCTCCTCCTCTGATCTGTAGTTATTCTGAGCCCTCTTGTTTGTTTATATATAATGAATGAATGCTTGTCGTGATGGCTGACGACTTTCAGATGTTTTCAGCGGATAAGACTTCGTTTATGCATTTGTTTATTGTCTCGTGGTCTTGTTTGATTTCCTCTTGAGCAACAGGTGTCTGTTTCCTTCATGACAGTAGAAACTGCCAACGGTGTGAGGACTAACAATTACGATGGTGCAACGGTGAAAAATAAACGCAGAATAATTACCTCCTAGAGGCATTCTGTTCCAACCCAAAACTACGAGTTCAGTATGTCAGGTTCAGGCCGTTCTGCATGGACATCTCAATAATTCACATTGTACAGCCATCGCCAATATGATAAGATAATTTCTTCCCAAAGCGTCAAATTAGTGCGGTGTTTTTCATATGAATTGAGTCTTAAGTATTCAGGTCCTGTAAGGACATCTGAATTATTTCAGTGATTATTTTAAATTTCACTTAATAATCAGATTTGTTTGTAGAGTGTGGAGCTGAGTATGTCAACTCTTGTACCTGTACGGATTTTCCATCATGAGAAAAGGTACTGTACGGATTTCAGAATGATTCAACTGTAACCCGCCTCCATCAAGTCAAAGGGAAATTTAGTATAAAAAAAAGGGAAAAAAGAAATTCTTTCCCAAGTGTACAAATTGCTAGGTATACCCAAGCATACAATTCCTTAGTATGTGCTCCACGTCTGAATACATTGTTCCACTATATAGGTTTTATTTATAGACTAATTCAACAATGCCACCAACAATTTTGGCTAAACTGAATGGCTTTCCAGAGACATTTAAATATATCCTTTTAGAGATCATTTTAATCTCCTTACTCATGCATTAGACTCTATGATAATAATTCACAAAAACAAGTTTATTGTTTGACAATTACATTTTGAAAAGAAGAATATTTATGAATTACCAGTGATTATGCCCCATTTTCAGATACGCATGTAGTTGTCTTAATCTCTCTAGTGGTCCATCTAATGCCAAATGTATCTTTCATAAGCGTTTCAACCATTTCTATATTACCAATATCAACATCTGAGAGTCAATCATATCTGTTTTTAATCTCTTTCTTGTGGCGCAGCAGATGAGACTTTTAATAAGGGGTGATGGTTTCCTCATAAGTCATACTACCAGGTATGCATTGTCTAAGAACTGATAACCCCCATTTGGACTATGTCAAGTATCAACTGCCTTTTGCACACCACGGTCTGTATTGGGTTCCAATGGGCTTGAGCTTATTTTACCACACGATTATCTTTGCCAAATGTTACTTAGCCTTCCAATGGCATCATTGCATATACAATTTGCCAAATTCACCAAGATATATTTTACTTTAGTATATCTAGTACAATTGACTTTGGGGAAGACTTTTCTTCCAAGTTTTTGAGTTAATCGTACCACTAACAAATTACAGGTCATTTAGGATAGAGAACAAATAAATGAAATGACAACTTCTAACGTAACCTCTTCAGTATAAGCCTGAGAAGTTCTACAAGTGGAACTCTCATGCTTGATGACCAGACTGACATGCATGAAAAGTCTCCAAAGACCCACGATTGTTTTGTTTTGTTTTGTCAAGATATTTTGTTCGGTTTTGTACTGTGTGGGAAACCATGTTCTTTGAGTCCATGAACCACAAGCCACCGGCATCCTTGGCTCACTTGTTGCTAAAATAGAAGCTTATTAAGGCTGTGTTTAGTTCGCGAAATTTAGGAATTTAGTTACTGTAGCACTTTTGTTTTTATTTGGCAATTATTGTTCAATCATGGACTAATTAGGCTCAAAACGTTCGTCTCGCGATTTCCATCCAAACTGTGCAATTAGTTTTTTTCGTCTATATTTAATGCTCCATGCACGTATCGCAAGATTCAATGTGATAGCTACTGTAGCACTTTTTGGGAAAGTTTTTTAGAACTAAACATAGCATAAGCACCACAGAAGTCCAACTGACTAGACTACACAAAATGTGGACGGTGAGACTAGGGAAAACATCGTTGTCTAGAACAAGACTACACAAGTCTTCCCGGGCCCTCCAATTTAAACTTAGAATAAATGTCACTGAGATTGATTGTAGCCAAACCTTTTAAAATACTCATGTCCGAATGGCACAGGAAGAGATCTAACTCGTACAAGCACACGAGAGAGTGATAGATCATGAAAATATCCATATTCCAATTTGTCTTGGAATCGGTCTCATGCCGTGCCTAGATATGTGCTCTAACTCTTATGGCGCAGGACTGCAGGAGAGAGTGGAAGACCACAGAAATGCTTCGTATTTTGATATTAGGTATATATATCTACAATTTTACCATTACATTAACAGTTTTGTCCGCAGACTCATACTAGGTTTTATTGATACATTACATAATATTTGCTAAAAGTTGTCTCATGGAGACAATGCTGATGTTCCATAATGTTACTAACTTGTTACCGAAGGAAGTATTGGACATGCTCTCTCTTCTAGGATATGAATCATTTATGATTCACATTGTTCAAACTTTTATAGCTTTGATCATCAAGAAGAAGAAAGCTCATAATGATTACTCCCTCCATTTTAAATTATAAGATATTTTGGTTTTTCTAGATACATAGTTTTTGATATATGCACTTAAATACATACTATATCTAGATACAGAGTAAATAAACCAGAGTATCTAGAAAAATCAAAATGTCTTATAAATTAGAATGGAGGGTGGTTGATGACATTAGACTCATCATGTAAAATACTCTCAAACGTGTAATTTTTCTATCAAGATATATAGTGCATTTTTATAAAAATAATAGCCAAGGTGTCACATTTTTTTTTGGAAAAAAGTATCACCTTTTTAGACCATGCCAATGTTACGACCAACGTGTACTCGTTACAATACTTGGCAACTTTGATTTTACTGTTTAATATCTGACCGCTCGTCTGCTATATGAATATCTGAACAAATAGCCAGACATGTTTAATTATAGTACTTTTGACAACAAATGCAATGATACATGTCGCGGTAATTAACTATAAATATTTAAACAATATTGTTAGTCAAAGTATAAATACCAAAGCTATCAATTATTTGGAAACAGAGGCTGGTATTTTGGATCAGATGGTGGACTGGTGGAGTACATGACACAATATACTAAAAAAAAGTTGCACATTGATAAAGTAGCGATCGAACTAGTTTGGCAAACCTCCGGCCTCCGCTGTCCTGGTGTAGTAGAATCGTATAGGAGTGTTTGTATGAGCTGTGCTTAAGCACAAAAACTGCTGTGGCAAACGGACACCGTCACTTTTGGACGCAGGAAATAATGAGGCGATTTTCTAAGCCGAGAATAAGGGTGTAGAAAAGTCTAGAAGATGAATCATGAAGGAATCAGGGCTGCTAGCTCAATATGCGTCTACATCGTGCAGTCCCTTTCGAAAAGGGATTCCCAATTTCTTGATTGGACTGAACGAAGGAGGGCAAATGTGTGAGTTCTTTGCTGTCATGAGAATCCCGTTCCTCGATCAGTGAATCAATTATTATAAGTTTAATCAGATCTATAAAAAAACTACTAATATCTAATATATAATAAGAAAACTATTAAATTAATTCTAATATATATATATATATTTATAATAAATTTATCTGAAAGATATAAATGTTTTTTAAGATGGAGAGAATACTTCTCTTCTAGTACTCACTTTAGGGAACTTATAGCATAAACCAAAATGTTAGAAACTTAGAATGTAGAACCAAGTGTCACATTGAGGGCGTTTTCAACATAAGAGCTTGTTTGGTTATGAATCAAGCAAATTTGCATGACATTTACCCTTGACGTCCGAGGTTAGGATTACGTCTTTCGCGATGAGCCACCAAACATCCTCTTAAAGCATGAACGATACAAAGGAAACTCTGAACTATACTTCAGCCACATAGCTCAAGTCGCATTGAGTATTCGGACAGTGTCCTGTTTGAATTTTCAGGAGTTTCATGTTCTCATATAGTTTTTTTTAGTTCAAGTTAGGGGGGGGGGGGGGGGGGGGGGGGGGGGGGGGGGGGTCTAATAAACCGATCCCCACCTGATTCTCATATAGTTTTATAGTCACTTTCAGTGAAGGATCTAGAAAAACAGGTTATCTTTCATCTCTAGTTTCTCCTCTTAAGCTTTGATGAGTACTAATTTATAAGGGAGCACAGTAGAGATGAAACATTTTGCTGCTGAACCGTAATATCAAATGCTCACGTGGAACATGCTACCACGGATGAAGAGAAGGTCAGAAGTACGGCACGGGGCATTCGTCACTCGACCGTTGCCTCCGCTCCAGGCCAGCTCCCCTCCAGCCCTCTCCAACGGTCACCCGCCGCTACGCTGACAGACAGTAGCTAGCACACTCCACAAGCTTCTTCTCTTCCAGCTGCAGCAGCCCGGCCGCCTCCTTCCCTAGGATTCTCCTGCAGCTTCCATTGTCTGCGCCGCCTATTTAGCTCACCCCCGCCTCATCTTCCCTCCCAAGTCCCAAAGCAAAGCAAAGCTTCAAAGCATCTCTGCTCCTTTTTGCTTCTCTCGCTCCACATCCTTCCCCTGCGACTTCAGGCAGGAGCCAGACGATAAGAGAGGACATGGGGTTCGTGCTGGTGATCTCCCTGCCCTTCATCTTCCTCTCCATCCTGCTCGGCTTCGGCTGCTACTTCCTCGGCAAGCACAGGGGCCGGGAGGAGATGCGGACAGGCGTCGGCGCGCAGATCTACGGCACGCCGCTGCCGCCGCCGGGCGTCGTTGGAGTCTCCTCGCCGCAGCCTGAGCCGTTCCACGCCAAGAAACAAGGGCCCGAGGCCGTCTGATTGAGATTCAGACTCGACATTCGTTCTAGCTACTACTGCATGTGTCTTGGTGGTGATGTTGGATTTATTCTTTCTTCTTTAATTTCGTCCAGGCCGTGTTGAGGGTGTAAATTGAGACCGAGTCTGTGCTTGTCTCTAAAGATTGTTCATTGTTATGAGGGGGAGGGAATGATCGGTGATGGTGTGTGGATGTTGTGATATGATTGCAATCACAGTTTATATCTCTGTAAGCAAGCAAAGACCAAATGCAATGCAGTAGAATTGTCTTGTGTTCCAAACTGTCCTGACTCCTGCAGGCTGTATGTGTGTTTCAAGATTGCAATCAACTAATGCTGAGCATCTCCACCAGATCTCTTATATCACATCTTCTATAAATTGTTTTAGAGAGTACTTTAAAATCAATTTAGGATATAAGACTTGTTTCCTAGATTTCTTTCAGGATAGGGGAGGAGGGTTGTTTTATGATGAGAAAGGAGGTTGTTTTTAGGAGATTTTATAAAAGTAATAGGTGTAGGAGATGAGATAGGAGCACCTCTATCTCTTGAAATGTTGGGAACATAATAGGCGCAGCCATGGAAAACGTTTTCTAACCTTGTTCACAAGATAAGAAGAAAACCAAAATAGTGCACTACAATAACACGAAAAATTTCCAGTTTCCATCAGAAGCACAAATTATGACTTCCACAGTAAACAAATTACTAAGTTTTAGACCAAGAAAGAGATTAACATCATATTCGTATCATCATAAGAAATTCCACAATCCTATAGAGATTGTTTGTCATGCCTGTGCGCTCATGACATTCTGGGCAGGTCTTCAGAAAGAGATGGACAAGGAAACGCTGGTCCAAGGCGTGGACACTATGTTCAAGATTGCGGTGCAGCTGCTGTCCAAGAAGCGTCGAGCTGTCGGTCAGCCCAGCATGCTGCAAGATGGCGATGGTGGCAAGACTTGGGAAGCTGCCCGCCTCAACTCTGTTGAGATGTTTTTGTTAGCAATAGCTATCGTTAGCTGGATTGTTTTTCTGGCAGTGTAGTTCAAACTTTATAGCCTGTTCTGCATTGTTCTTCTGTCTAGAACTCTGAAACTGTCCTAAAAACTCTGCTGTATTTCCGGGCGTATGCAATGGAAATGGGGTGAATCCCTAGTTCGAAAAAAATATTCGTATCATCATAATACTGTTATAATCAGAGGAAACGCAAAGAGAGAAATAAAACGTGACACATCAAATTCTTTCCTTCTGCAAAGCTTGCTTAATTGCTGT